>NC_051156.1:66738895-66851070 GCF_013339745.2 Dermacentor silvarum
CCTCGGGTTAACAAACATACCTGCTTTTATTCCTGCCACTGTTATTTCAATCTTTCAGATAATTCAACCAACTCGGAAATAAAACCTACCAGCATAGGAAACAGTTTTAAAACAAGACAACCAAAATAAAAAGTGATGAATAGAGTGTGTACTAAGCAAAATTAAAATGTGACTTGCAGCCAAGCGATTGATGCAAGAAAAAATACTTAACATCAGGACATGTTAGGTCTAGTTTTTATATAGAACATGATAAGGTGCGCATAACAGCTATGAACACAAACAGCAAGTTGCATAAATATTTGACCTATTTAGTAAGCTGTGTTGAGTAATGTCGATTAATTTAGACACAAATGATACTAAGATGCTACTTCTTGGAACACGTACACTACATACATATCTGACCCGACCATCCAGATTACATGTTGCGCTACCGCAGGCATAGCCAAGGGGTCTAGTGGCTCCTCTGTTATGTGGGCACTGTTGTTGGTCACAGCCTCGCCACTATAAAATAAGTTCTGTGTAACTTATAGCAGTGGCACATAGCTTTATAAAGCTGTCAAATTGTCTACACAAGCATGGAGAATCTAAAAATAGTCATGAAAACTATGTTTGCATTAGTGCAGGGTGGCAACAGAGCACAAAGTAAAAGTCACTGATGAATGACTTGATAATGGGGACCCTTTCATCTCAGTAACATTATTAACACGCAGCAGCAGCACATAGCAAAGAAATGTTTGCTTACAAAACAATTCATTTTTTTTTTCATGACTCAGTTTAAGCAACTTTCCCCCTGTCACGTTTAGTTACGTATAAGGTATGTCAAAACCATAGAGTTTCACACTATAAAACCTAGAGGGAAATGTGGCGCTGCTGCGCTGTGGTATGCAAGGGAATGCCGGTATATTGTGGATTCGGATTGGCATCGTTCTTGGAGAGCCAGAACACCTTGAAGACGCGCCTGGCTAGCACCCTTCTGTCTGTCACAATTATTCATTTCCTGCTAAAACAGGACGTAAAAAACTGCTTTAGCTTTATTAGTACACAAAAAACATGTTTTGTTTAAGTTTGAGGAGTTAGTATTGGGTGCACAATTATATGAAACGTAAAAAGTATTGGCTGGCCGCAAAAGTTGGAGGGCAGACGACAAGATTCTCACTCGCTTTGGAACAGCTTGTCATCTGTTCTTACTTTTCTTCGCTTGATGCTGCATTGTAGGTGAGTAAACTTTATTGAGAGATGTAATATATGCGAATGAAAGCCTTTTATGTAGATTTTGTTTTAAGAACGCATTATTTGTGTAGCCATATCCACGTTTTAGACGAAGCCTCGTACAACACCAGCCAACACAAGCCTCGCAAACACATATCCCGTCATTCCCATGAGGGCACGGCAGCCCTTTAAGAAACTCGCATAGACGGTGGCGCCAGTTTACCCTCTAGGTGTTATAGTGAGAAACTCTATGGTCAAAACATCTTGTCTTTAAAGGTAACTTGCACTAGTAGCAAGCTGTGATTGCTTACATTTCTTTTTTCTCTAAAACTGTCGTAAACCGAAAACTTCGTAAGCAGAGATTATTTACAAGGTCGAAGCATTTATAGGCTAGGAAACGTCATTGCAATAAGAATCTGTGAAGAGGCAACTGAGTCGTTATTATGCAACTTCAGCAGAAACGCGGGAGATCACGCACAGCGCGCACCGTGATGAGCACGATTATTTCCGAACGTTATATTTCTCATCGGAAGAAAACGCTTATCAAGATTTTCAATTTCGCGTCAAAGCAATAAACTTGCGTAACTAAGTGCTGACAACCAGCGTTCAGCAAGCATCAGCACAGGTTTCACTGTTGTCGCGGGACTTCTATTTCCTACGTTCGCGCACGCTATGCACACACGAGAAGCTCGCACAATAGGCGTGTAGTTAGCCAGCACGATTACTTACATTTTAAATGGTACGACGCGTTCGCAAAGCGCTCTCCAAGTTGCCAGTGCTGCGTCGACGATATTACTCCCCGCAAACATGCCGCTGCGTAGTGGACGAGCTGAGGCGCGCTAACACACATTATTTCTTTGCGACGTCCACCTAACTTTCCAAAATGAGAACAAAGGGGCCGCACTCCACGGCATAAAATCGTTGGTCCACATTTGCGTGGCGCGCCACGCATACGGCGAGTTTGCAGCATGACACAAGGTATCTTCAGGCACTTCTGTGCACGCTAACTGCGACCCACTTCATTACAGCAAACACAAATACACACGATCAAGAAAACGCCTCACAGTACCACGCACGTACGACCGCCATCACAGAACACGGAGGAAAAACAAAAGCGCCGCCTGCATACTTGTGAGACTGTTGTGGCCTCTGTGATGCCAAAAATAATAACCGGTACACTCACATGCTAAAATTTTGAGCCGGGTTGCACCCACTACGTATAGGTGTTGCGAGACAAAATACCCATAGAACAATCTATATTTTACGCTATAGTTTAGGGCAGAAAGAAATTCTATCACGTATTTTTACCTTTCAATTGCTTCCGCCGTCTGCAGCCAGCAAAAGCATGGCCTTCGAGATCCGCTTACGTTATTCTTATCAAGCCGGCGCTGTGGCGTGATTTGAACGGTTTGGGCTGTCTCGAAGCTGTCTCGATCGAAGCTAATCTATAAGGTTTCGTGATGCTGCCTACTTTTTCTACGCCGTCACTTTGTTTTAAATAACTTTCTGATGTCGTCAACATGAATTGTAGCCTCAGGAATTGTTGACACGATATCGGAGATACACGTGTGCAGTGTGCGATGTTTTCGTGCGCGTTGTGACTGTTTCAGTCGGAAAGGATCAAATCCACGAGGGTTGATAGCTCGTGTGGCGCAGATTACACCCGTATCGTCCGCATTTCCTTTCATGTCGGTGTGTTGAATGTGAGCGGGTTGCGCACCTGTCGTCCGTGCCTTCTGTGTTTATCGGGCGGCTCGCGAAAATTTCTCCTAATACATGTCTCTGCAGCGTGCATGTGTTCTATGTGGTGTGTGGCAGAAATGTGCGGTGGTGTACAATGTGTTTGCAGCCGTATTGGTGGCCTATAGTCATTTTCTCTAGTGCCGTTTTCATGATGTAAACTATACGTGAACTGAAAAAAAATGCACTGTTTTTCATATAGACAAGATATGATCTGTGTGTATCCACTGTGCAGTGTAGATGTGTTCTTTATTTTTATGCAACTGGTATCATGGGACTTGTGCCTATTCATGATGGCTACTGCTGTGGCATGTGGCGTGCAAGCAGTCGCAAGGTCTTGTGCATTTGGTGCGAAAGAAGGGAATACTTTTATGCGTAACTTTGTCTACTATATAGGTAAACCGTTGCAACAATTAGCATTTTCGTCATGTGAATGCTTCTGCCATTTATTAATGTAACTTGTAGCAGTTCTTATCTGTGGAGAAGCACAATGAACTTAATTTAACATGGTGTTGCTTAGAAAATATTAATTACTGCATAACCACTATACCGCTCCATACCTCACTGTATGATAAAGATGAATGTTCAGTTGAAAATGAAAATATCTTATAATTGCATGAACGTACACATGCGAAATGCTACAGCAGCCTGGCATCACATTAATGTCAATATTGGTGACATCCGTGAACGTTCTGGAAAGGGCTGTTTTGCAACGTTGCTACATTGATAGCATTTACACGTAAAATTGATGTTTACAAGCAACGTTGACACAACGTGAGTGTTGGGATGTTGCTGTTACATTTATTTGTGACATCACTTGAACCCAACGCGGTGGAGAGGCTCGGCCTTTCTGTCCTGACGTGGGAGCGGCCCGCTGCGCGCTAGCACGCACCCTAAAGGACACTAATAAAGTTCTTCATCCATCCATCCATCCATCACTTGAACATACAGCTGGCAATGTACATTCAACGTCGAGGTTGGCTGTTTAACGTTGCCTGACATTTGTTGCAATCAGGCAACGTTTACACAACGTTCTGTGTTACTTGGGCAGGGTCGTCCACTCTTGGGGTGAACACGGCTCCGCGTGGCCGCGCTCCGCGCAGCGCCGGTGCCTCCGGCGCGGCCGCGCATCGTAGCAAATCGGCGCAGGCGCACGGGGGCCTAGGGGAGGTCTTTCGCGTCGTCTGCTACAATGCTGGCGCGCGCCGCTCTGGCTTTGCAGTGGAATACACGGCGCTAAACGCAGGCGGCCGAGCGCCCGAGGTGGCGTCGCGGGAACGCGCGCTTCACTAACTGCATCATTTTCCAGCTGGTTTTGTCTACACCTTGTGAACAGGCTGCTTAATCAGTTTGCATCAACAGAAGCAAGCTTCTCAGCACATAAACGACTTTTTTTTTTTTGTAATTGACAAGGGTAAACGAACTAAGTTATTGCTTGCGCGCTCTTTATTAGGCCGGGCCCATTTTATTTTACTGCCACAACTGTACCATGCAGTACTAGGCCGGCGACCGTGTAAGGGTCTGGACTCCGATACGCCGACGAGGACTTAGCGAGAAACTCTTACGTCGCTATTTCGGACCATATAAGATAATCCGACGTATTGGCGCACTGGACTATGAGGTCGTGCCAGACGGTATTTCGCAATCACAGTGGCGCCGCGCACGACCTGAAGTCATCCACGTGGTGCGTCTTAAGCCTTTCTACGCCCGCTGACGAGCTTAGGTACTTTGTTATGTTGTTATTTATTTTCTTTATTACGCGTCGTTTTGTTTTTGCTTTCGCGTTTGTTTGTAGCATCGGAACGATGCTTTTTAAGGGGAGGGTATTGACACGTATACAGGTTTATCTTTCACCGGTGGCCGCTTTCCACCGGCTAACAAATGTTAAACGTTATCGCTCGGCGCAGGACGCGCCTGTATCGGAAGTTTCTAGAACGTTATCGATGCTTCTTTCCGTTGCCTGTCTCCACTGACGCTTATGTTATCTGATTGTATAACCGACGAAAAAGTCCGGCCACTCCGTCAGAGCCCGTACCGAGTTTCGGCGCGCGAACGCGAGGCCATAAGGCAACAAGTCGACGAAATGCTACGCGACGACATCATCCAGCCGTCCAAGAGTCCGTGGGCGTCCCCCGTTGTGTTAGTGAAGAAGAAGGATGGAACCCTACGTTTCTGCGTCGATTATCGTCGCCTACAAGATTATCCGACGGATTGGCGCACTGGACTACGAGGTCGTGCCAGACGGCATTTCGCAATCACAGCGGCGCCGCGCACGACCCGAAGTCATCCACGTGGTGCGTCTTAAGCCTTTCCACGCCCGCTGACGAGCTTAGGTACTTTGTTATGTTGTTATTTATTTTCTTTATTACGCGTCGTTTTGTTTTTGCTTTCGCGTTTGTTTGTAGCATCGGAACGATGCTTTTTAAGGGGAGGGTATTGACACGTATACAGGTTTATCTTTCACCGGTGGCCGCTTTCCACCGGCTAACAAATGTTAAACGTTATCGCTCGGCGCAGGACGCGCCTGTATCGGAAGTTTCTAGAACGTTATCGATGCTTCTTTCCGTTGCCTGTTTTCACCGACGGTTATGTTATCTGATTGTATGACCTACGCGAATTGTCTAGAACATTCTGGAAGACCCGCGGGCATCAGGGATTAATCTGGAACCTTCGATGACTCAGCTATAAAAGCTGACGCGTTTCGACGCTGATCAGAATTTCGACGATCGCCGACTGTGTTCGCCGCTATCGTTGTGATTTCAGTGTAGCTTGCTTTCGCGGGCACAGGTTCGCCCAATAAACAACCAGTTTCGTCATACACAGTTTTACGACTGCTTTCCTTTACCGTCACTACTACGTGACAATATTCAATTTGTTAATGTCGCACAGTTTATATTGGTTCCAGACGCATAGATCGTACTCTAATGCAGGACGATTAAGTATTTTATACATTAGCAATTTAGTGTATTTTAGGGATTTAGTTAACGTTTGTCTTAAATAACATAATTGGTTTAGAGCTTTAGATTTAATGTGATCAATATGCTGTGACCCCTGCATGTTGTGTGTGAAGATAATTACAAGCTATTTGTACACCTTTGCCTGGGGAACTATTGTGCTCATGAAAGCGTACACATGCTGTGAACGAAAATGGCTGTTCGTAAATGATACTCCTACTATTTTTTTTATGAAATGCGCAGCTGCCAATCCGTACACCACGTGCAAAATCTGTTGAAGGAACCTTGAAATCAGGCGTGGTCAATAGGAGAATAAATTACCTGGTATTGGACACAGTCACCTGCCTAAAGGCGGACTTTTGACTTAATATTACTGGGAAAGTCATTTATGAATATTCAAAATAACAAAGGTCCCAGAACAGAGCTTTGCGAATACCTGATGTCACATCTGCAGTCGAGGACGAAATGGAATTCAATGAAACGGAGTTAAGAACGCCAGCTATCCAGTTGTTCAGTCGAGGATTATTTATATTATGTTTAGTTTACTTAGTAGCTTGTTGTGTATAACTATGTCGAAGGCTTTAAAAAAGTCAACAAATAACGAATCAATTTGTTTGCCAATATCAAGGTTGCTAGTAATGTCATGTCAAAATTTCACCAGTAGTGTTATTGTGACTGAATTGCTCGAAATGCACGTAATGACTTGCATTAACGACGACATGAATGAGATGGTATGCATTTTCATTGTCAGTTTGTTTAAGTTTTACAAACAATGATTAAGTACACATAGTATGCAGACGAGAATACCAAAGGAATTTTTATTAGGTTTAATATTAATGTCACATCATACATATAATGTTATGCGTCGTGGCCTTTGGCCACAAGGTATGCGATCGTGGTCGTGTTGTCCGGTAGCTGAGTGGTCTTTCATGTTACGCCATGCAAACATGTTATAAATGGCCGTCATGTTCATGAGATCTATGTCATGCAGGTGTTGCCATGCGTGTGTGTCATTCGTGTCATGTCATGTCATTCATGTCACGGATGCATTTAATGACATGGCATGTTATGTATGCCATGAGATTCCATATATGTCATTTCATGCATGCCTATCAATGTCATGTTAGCATTTCTTAGCATGCAGGCAATTTCATTCTTGTCATATGCGCGTTACGGAAGCAGCGGATTGCTATGTTGATAGCACTGAAGGTAACTATGCGGAGGAACACTCGACGTCATTTTAGACCTGGTGATGGCGCTGGCCGAGTAGCAGCCTGAGCGGCAAAACGGAAACGTAGGCGCTACTCTCGGCGAGCATTCTCTGAGCACCACCTACACACAGCGCGCCTGTCTGCTTCGCGGCGTTTAGTTCATTTAACCACGATAGAAACACACAATGATGCCATGATCGACACAATTGCGGTGTGGCCGCTCTATACCATCCGCATGATTGCGCCTGCTCTGCAGACAATAATGCGCTCAGTGGCGAATGTTGCACAAAACGAAAGCAATATACTCACATGTATGTTATTGTTTCAGCCGGTGGCAAGCACGGGCACTCGACAACAGCGGGTAAGAGTGATGGACGCTTTGGGAACTTACTGTGTGTTCAAGGTACTCATGTGCGCTGCTCAGGGGGCGGGAGACAGAAACGAAAGAAAAAATTAGCATAATTGAGTTACGTAACCTGACCGCTTTTTCTCTGCTTGCCCGCCCCCCTTGCTGTGTACAAAGACATCGCCACCGCAACCCGTCGCGGTAGCTGAGTGGTTATGGCGTTCCACTGCTCAGAACAAAGTCGCGGGTTCAATCTCAGCCGCTGCGGCTGCATTCCGATGAGGGCAGGAATGCGAAAATGCTCGTGTACTTTGCAGTGGGTGAAGGCTAACGTTTAAACCAGACGCGCTTCAACTACAGAGTCTTTCATGCCCCACTTTGGCAGTTTATCGACGTTGAATCCAACAAGCGTAATTGAGTTATAGTAGTCCCACAAAAGCCGGCTCATGGGGGCTGAATTTTGCAACCGTTATAATGCGAAGCGTACTCTACGAACGCTACCGGTTTGTGTACACCATGGCTGTTTTGCCGAATAGCTAGCTCAACATATACGACAGCAAATATGCAGAATGTTCAAAGTGAAACTAAATGTAAATTTAGTAAGCATGCGGTGCTAGCTACGGGGCTATATTATAGGAGTACGGACCACCACGGGTTGGGGCGTAGCGAGCCTCAGGACCTTGTCAGCAGTCGCCTCGCTTAACACCGCTGCGCGCGCTCGGCCTGCAAAAATGGCGCCGAGCCATATGCACACAAGAAACACAGTATTGACATATGTTGACGGAAATATTTTGTTTAACCTGGTGAAACCCAGCTGTACGTGCGCAAACGCTCGGTCCCGGGGAGGCGCGGAAAGCAAAGCTGCCGCGCTAAAGACAAAAATACCGACAAAGGGCGTCGCCAGCACGTCGCTGCAGGAGCATGGCTCCGCGCGACACGCCGCTAGGGAAAGTTGTCCCTGCGGCTATGACGCCTACTGACGCGATGACCAGTGAGTCTGCTCGTGAGAGCTTGGGCAATTATTATGCCAGCCGCACTTATCGTTCGTTTGCGCCTCCGATGACTGCGGCTAGGCGTGGTACGAGCGCGTCGCCGCTCGCCTTGCCGATGACGCTGGTCGCGCCACCGCTGGCACGGCGGCTGGCGCGGCTGTTAAGTAACTGTATAGGCTCCCCTGAAGGGAGCCTTACAGTCACTCTAGCTAGCTAGCTAGAGCCTTACAGTCACTCTAGCTAGCTAGAGTGACTAGTCACTCTAGTCACTCTAGTACGCGCGAAGCGCCACCACGGAGCGCCAGTGCGTTAAGAAAGCCTCTCTCGAAAGCCGTCACGGGTGAAAAGGAAGAGACGCAGGGACGACAGTATAGATTAATGCCCGCACAAAGGCGTCAGGGTGGTCGTCTAACCCCGCATTGTGTACATGCGAATCTTTGAGAGAATCATATTTGCAGACAACCGCATTGTGCGATTCTCCTGGAGCGCCTCTCTTCGAGATAATAATTATCAAATTTTACACTCAGCCAGCTGATTTCACCCCCATTCAGGGGCATGAATATCGACCAATCGTCAAGCCATGAGGGAACGTCAACGTGAGAGAAAGAGAAAAAAAATCTGTCAGTGCTTGTTTTCATAAGCCGGTAGCAAGGACGCAGCTGTTTGCATCTACGCCCAGCTTGCAAACGACATGTCACGTAACGTGTAAGCTACGTCACAATGGAGGTTTGATGTTGTGCCTAGATCCGCGCCCCACAATGGGGATATAATCGGACTGAATGCCACATTTGGTGATGAACACCTCAGAACGGAATTGCTCCAGGAGTGTCAAAGTGAAGTTGTCTTCAAATATCATTGCCTTAATATTTCGCATATAAACGTATGCGGCAATCGCGATAACAAAAAGAAAACAAAACGATTAACTTAGACGTTCTTTGTTTATTATGTGTTCGTTGATTTTAATTCGTCAGGAAAATTGTGTCAGCCAAAGGAGCATAAATCGCTTGTGCAAGCACATTTGGCGAAGCAAGCATAGTGATTATATTAAAATGACTGGTAGTTGAACTTTGAAGGCTGCGTATAACGAATTGGCTTATACAGCATCTGCGTGAATGCCGAGCTACCATACTTATAAAACAGCTTACCTCAACATTGCCTCTTTCCGATTTGGCAGTCATCAATTTGTAGGCGTAGTCCACTGCAGGAATAAATAAATACTCTCGCCAAGCGCACGCGTGGGTGAGGGTCAGCCGGACGCTTAGATAAGAACACCCAACGCGCTGATTCATGAAGCTGAATCAAGGGTTAAAGCTATAGACTTAAGCTTATTATAAAAGCGAACCTTTTCTTTTTATACGTCTACAAAAAAAATAAGCCTTTGAGATGCATCCTTTCTTTCCCGTACTGCACGTTTATTTTGAAAGAAACAGCTCTGTCACAAAGAATACATTCTGACTCTATACGATGCTCTAGGCACTGCGTGAACCAGGCGAGGTTTGCGATACCAGTCATCAACTTCAAACACTTGAAATATTACCTAGATATTCCGCTAAGAGCGCTCACTTTATAACATTTAGCCTGCGGCTGTCGGCATGCACATACCAATATATGTATGCAGAGAATAATCTACGTTAGAGCTGGGCGTGCCTGAGTTTTGCAGACGTCACCGCACAACGCCTTTTTTTTATCTTTCTGTTCGCTTTTACAGACTCAGCAGCACGCGCAACACTGATCGCATTCGTAGTAAAATTATGAAGAAAAATTAATTTGTAGGACTGAGTATGTACAGCTGCAGCGGAATAAGATTAGCACAAGTGGCCGATGACCGGAGCAGGGAAATTGCGGTACGCGGCGCTCTTGTTCCAGTGGACTCTGGTATCCAAACTGCCACATGATTCATGTTTCAAAGAGTCTGGCACTCTCGTTTTAGGTGTGCTAGGGAACAACAGCGTCGTGCGCCGCAATAAATGGGCTCGGGTGATCGGTCACTTGTGTTAATCTTCTTTTGCTGCAGCTGTACAACAAAAGATATAGCTTGCTCTTATGTCATGTGCGCATCAGGTGTTAATTATATACACTGTACAAAGCAGTGAAGTTGCAACTTCTCAATGATGGTGTGGAAAATCATGTCACCTGACACGTATCCGTCACCTTTATCTTTCTTTTTTAAGGTGGCTCTTGCAGCTGATCAAGTACGCCCAGTGGACAGAACAGCACTATAAAAATGTGTGGTTTTACGTGCAAGAACTACGATCTGATCATGAAGCACACAGTACTGGGGGACTCTGGAATAATTTGGACAACGTGGGGTTCTTTAACGTGCACCCAAATCTAAGTACACGGGTGCTTTCGCATTTCGCCCGTATCAAAATGCGGCTACCGTGGCCGGGATTCAATCCCGTGGCCTCGTGTTTGGCAGCCCAAGATCATAGCCACTGAGCAACCACGGCGGGTAGCACTATAAAGAATGAAAAGCTCATTGCCCAGTTTTTTCCGCATTACGCAAAACGCAAGCTAACTACCAGTTATTTTCAAGTGCCAAGAATTGGCTTCACGTTCGCTATAATCACGCAGAACAGACACTGATTGAGCTAGACGTAACAAGGTGAGCGCAGAAGCTTAGACACTTAAGCTTTGCGTAAGGACCACGGTGTATGAAATACAATTTCGGCGTTGACACCCCGCCCAATGGTGCAACCAGATTGTTAGGCGCCAAACCGGCGCACGCATCGGTGAGACGAGCGTTTGTTGAGACGCCAGCATGCACTTGCCTATATATTATAGGTTACGACTCGGCCCCATTGGCCCCTGAGGAGCAGCGGCCCCCACACAGCTGTGGTCGGCGCATGTGCTACGGCTACAGGAGACGTTTTCACAACTCGCCCGTCTAGGGCCGTACTTCGCCGCCACCTTCAGCGACGTCAGACATCACCTGCGCGGCAGTTTCTGTTTTTTTTTTTCAGTTCTCCTGTGTGGCATTATTCGTGTTCGTCTTTTTTGGATTATTTTTTTTTTATTTTTTAGGTAAACTTTTTGTGCGCACGCTTAACAGCTTGGGTCTGTATTCATATTGCGGTCACATGGTTAAGTGCATCCTCTATCGTGCTCAAATTTAGTTATTCTGTCCGTTGCAAACTGTAATCAATGTGCCATGCAACTTGTACTCAAAGCCATGCAATGATTGCTTCTCGTCTGTAAGGGACTGGCACATCTCTGTTCCGGTAATTGACTTTACGATGTTAATTCAGCTGCAACGTTAAAAAAAGTAGATTAAATTCATTCAAAAAGTCGAATAACCCGCCAAGACAGAAGAATATGTTTATTTGCGTTAGATAAGAATGTGAAATTCCTTTGTTTCTATAGCACGGAAATTGTAAATGATAAACCAACAAATTTGCACCGTGGTATCATTACCGCTATACCTGTGCCCAAATTATTAGTGGCGTCCGCACAAGCAGGCACAGCGAGTCCCGCCCAACTAGTGCGAACGTTCAACCTCTAAGCACGAGCGTTCACGGCCTTCAGGCTTCTCTACTTTCATTAGGGATTGGAGTAAATTCGAAGGAAACGTTTAGATGATATTCGGGATAAGGACACACACAGTCAATTGCAATTGGAAATGACTGTGTAGCAACGCTCGGTCCGAATTTAGTTCTATCTGGATCGAGGTAGTCCGCGATCGAAAGTACCCCTTTGACAGCGGTATGAATCACCTTCACCGATAAGTGCACTGACCCGACTTTCTTCGTCACGAACGAACCGCAAATTCCACGGTCGCAGTAGCCAGTGGCCGTTCTAGCTGCTTCAGCTCATCTTCTGATTTTAAGCCGCCATGACCAAAATTCATCTTCATGTTGTAAGTCGTGCAAATGTCTTGTAAAAATGCGTGCCTGAGCATCAACAGTTTGATTAATTTTCTACACGCCAATGCCATTTTCATTATGTCAATAAACAAAAAAAGAGATTGCACGTGGCAAACGAGCCAACGAGCAAACGAGCCAGCACGCAGAATTGCGCGCGGGAAACACTCATCGCAAGCCAAGCAAACGAAAAAAAAAAAACTTGCGCGCACGTGACGTATGACGTCGCTGAAGGTGGCGGCGCAGAATACAAACGGGTAACGTGTGCAGACAGCGTCACCCTACAGGTACACCGTGGCTGTAGCACATGCGTCGGCCACAGCTGCGCGGGGGGCGCTGCGGCTCAGGGGCCGATGAGCCATGGCTACAGCCAACACTATCTGTGCGCGCTCTCCGCCGCGGAGTTCGGCGAGTGTCAATACCTAAATGATATTTCGTACACCGTGGTAACGACGAAGATTTCGTGACGTACGTGCATGTTACAAATTTTCGCTCTCGGCAGAGAACACTTTCGTGCTAATGAGTTCGCGGCGCGTCCATCCTTTTGAGATTACTGGCGACATTAATGTGATTAGCAATGTTTCTTCGGACAGGTCTGCAATTGCTAATGATGTGCTTGATATGTTATGATGATTATTCTATATTAATTTCATATTGTCACGTTGTACTGAGGGTGAACAACACAGTAGCGACAACTGTGAATGACAAAACTAGTTTTATATTGGGCGATCTTGTGCCCACAAAAATAAGGTATACTCAAACCACGACGATAGCGGCGAGCACAGTCGGCGATCGGCAAAATCTGATCAACGGGTCAAGCGCGTCGGTTTTTATACACAGCTTGTCGAATGTTCCAGCGGAATCGTCGGTGTCCGCGTGCCTTCCAGGAAGTACTAAACAATTCGCGTCGCGTATACGATCTAATTACAGAATGCTGGGTGACAACAGAGAACCAATAGAACCATCGATAACATTCGAGAAACTTCCGATACATGCGGGCGTGCCCTGCTCCGAGTGATAACGTTTCACATTTTTTTTAGCCGGTGAAGAGTAGTCACCGGAGAAAGATGAACAAGTTCAAGTGCCAATATAACCATGGCGTCCGTGAGCCACGAAAAGTTATGGGCACATCAGCAGACACACAAAGTGGCAGTCTCGCTGCCAACCACAATTCCGACTGATACCGTGACATAGTATAATCTTGTAACCACTGAAAGTATATCTTGTAACCAGTAACCGCGTAGCAACCGCCACTACACTCACTATCCTGGCTGCAACTTTGTTGCAATGACTCTCCATCGAATGGCAGCGCTCAATGGGGACGTGTCTTATGAGGGTATATTTAAGCCTACATTTACACAAAAGTATTACCTTGGCACCATCCTTTTGCGGGTACTGGCTAAAAATGGGCACATACGAATATATTGCCTATGCAGTGATTAAATTGTCTGTTCGGGCACATACCTATTGACCTAATCGGCCTACTAGGCCAGAAAGCAGCCAATAGCAAGCTGCCTATTCGGACACATAAGCAGTGGCCTATGTGGCTGCTCGGCAAGACAGCAGCCAGCCCATACCTCATGCCCAAGCTAGCAGAAAACTTCGCTCACTGGGTATGTGAAAGAGGTTAGATACATACCGCAAACTGGGTGAAGCTCCAGAAGAATGCTAATCACGATAAAAACCCTACTTGCTTTGAAAGCTATCCTCCATTAATAAGCTACAATTACGGAGCGCCCGTCAACGATTTCTTCCATACCTACGAAAGACCACGCTTGGTCGCCTACGCCGTGTATGTCATTTACTCGTCGTGTATGCCGTTTACTCAAACCGACTGACAAGTTGAAAGAGGTATATTAATCGGACTGACAGATGTTTCAACGACATTTTGGGCGTCTGTCATAAGTGTGTTGTGCCATCACAATAACGTGCATTATGCTGTACAGTGTCAGATGGGTATTCGAAAGTGCCGCATCTACGGTTGGGAGCCCTTGTTTGGTCGTTGCGTAGCATTGGCAAAGCATAGGACCGAACTAACTCGTGTAGTTTGCATCATCGCACTATTGAAATAGATGTCGTGGCATTTACACATAACGACCATCGGCGCCTTAACCGAATCATAAAGGAACAGTGGTTCAGGAAAACTAGCAGCTGTTCGAAAACCTTAACACATATGCACTTTAGTACGCCAGAGTAAATTTCCGTTACCGAGTCTTAATACGTGAGATTCTCGTGACTGGTGGGAACGTGGCTGCTATGTTTTAGAAGATATGGTCGAATACATGTCACTAAATAGCCTGACAAGGATTGTTTACTTCAATATCAATCTACAAACGTGCTAGTCCTCACTGAATTTTTTCTGTTTTTCTTACAGCGAAGTAAGTATTATGCTATCCTCGTGAGTTTAGAAAGAAGATAGCTGCGCAATTTTCGATACTTCCTGTAGAGTACAGTAAAAGCAGAGAAATAAAGAATGGCATAGGCGGCGGAGTTACGAAAAGCTTAAATATTGGCGAACATTTGACAAAACAATGCCACCCTCATTATCCTTTGGAAATTATTAACGACGCTATACGCTTACGAAGCTATTTTATGAAGGGTGTATAATTGCTGAAATGTTTTATAGGTTCTCATGTATATTGATGTGTTATCATTCTTGGGGTACTTTACGAAGTTTCCGGGGGCAACTATCTTTTCATCTAATCGTTCTCCCGCCTAGCTGGGTCACTGGGTAGTCCGGGGTCGAATGGATAGCCCATCGTGCTGCTGTGCTGAGGGAACAGAGTTCGAAACCAACCATCGGAACAATTTGGGTCACTGAGTATGTAGCAATGTGTAAATACATGCCACATATGCACCTCAATGAACCTCTTTCACACCGATATGGGACAGGGTAGTTACCCCTGTTTGAAGAAACTCGCGCCGAGTTGGAGCACTGGGGAGGCAAAACTAGGTCTGTGCTCGTCTTCAATGAACTTATTTGATGCGAACTTGGGTCACTGGTTATGTGCCAGTAGGTGTGTTCCACTCCTCAATGGATCGCATTGACGCCGTCTTGGGTAACTATACATGTGCCACTGGGAATGTTCCGCTGTAAAATGGCAAAACATATGCCTTTTATTTCTCCGATGCTGCGTGGAATTGAACCTAGGTCACAAAGGTTCCTCAAGGACAGCGAGCCCGACGCATTAGCAGGCTGCGCAACAAATGCACGGAGCAACAAATGCACTATTCATTGAGTGGTTTTACGCCAATGTTTCACCGAGCTGTTCCACGAATGCATGCACCATGCATGTGCTGCTCTTCAATGAATCTCTCGCCAACTTGGGTCACGCAGTATCTGCCAGTGAGTGTGTGGCAGGCGAGGGAACAATTTTCAACGTTCGCACGCCCGGGCTCACCATGCTTCTCGTCTCGGACGCTACGCGGGGACCTCGTCGGCAGTGCCACTCAATTGCGCCTCGAGTCCAGAAAGAAGTGCGCGAGAGGATCCCGGTTGCCGCATAACGCGTTTCTCTGCGTTCCCAGTGCACCGGCGCGTCATTAATTTTAGAGGCCACGCGCAGGCTTGGCAGCTGCGGCGCTAGATGGCGCCGAGTCTTTTGAGGGAAGCGCAAAAGAGGCGTTCCGCTGGAGTACACGCCTCAAACATGCCTAGTTTCGACGTTGGCAATAATTTGTGCGCCTATATTGATCGATATTAGCTAACGCACGATCGTGGGCAGTCATCGTGAGGTGGATTCTGCCTAACGTTGTCTTTTTTGTTTTTGAAACATGGGAATATAGCTCAAATTAATAAACGAGTTACACAGGTTAGGACATACGTTTGCAGAATAGGTAATTTCGCTACTGTCGGGGCAATTCCTATCAATCATATATCTATGTTTGTATCTATCCGTTTTGCCGCCAACCTGAGTCACTGTGCAGTCCATTCTCAAATGAGAGCACCGGGCTACTGTACTGAGTAAACAGGGTTCGAATCAAATCGTCGGACCAACTTGAGTGGCTCAGTATGTGGCAATATGCACATGCGTACCGCTCTTGAACGAACCTCTTTCATGCCGACGTGGGTCACAGTAAATGCGGGACTGGTTAGGTACCACTGTTCGTAGAAACGTTTTGACGCCGACTGGGTGCACGGTGTATGTGCCACTTGGCCTGTGCTGGTCTCCAGTGGAACTTCGATGTCGACTTGGGTCACTGGGTATGTACAAGGAGGAGTGTGGCGCTCTTGAATGAACGGTATTGGGTAACTTGGGTAATTACCTATGTGTCGCTGGGAACGTTCCGCTCTACAATGACGAAACAGATTCCTTAAATTTCTCCTATGCTAAGCGGCATCGAACCAACAACACAAGGGTTCATCCAGGACAGCAGCCAGACGCAGTAGCAGGCTGCGCCAGAATGCACTGCATATGTGCCGCTTTTCGATGTACTTTCGCCAACTTGGGCCTCTTAGTATTGGCCACTGAGTGCGCCGCGAAGTGAGGGAACGATTGTCACCTTTCGCAGGTGGCAGTACGGCACGCTTCTCCTGTCGCACGCCACGCGCGGACTTACCTGAAGCGCCCCTAGATAAGGCAGCGTGTTGTAGAAGGAGAGGAACCCGACTGGCGCATGGCCCGTTTCTCATAATTCGTACGCACCGGCGCGCCATGCATTTCGGAAGCCCATGCGGTGACTTCGCCGTGGCGCCGCTAGATAGCACCCAGTTTGCTTAAGGAAATGCGAAATAAGAGTCTCGCTGCAATAGACGCCTCATGCAAAATTCCGTTCGACGGTGGTAATGCGTTGCGTCGCTGTATTGATTCAATGCCAAACACATTACCGTCGAAACGACAATCATCGTGAGATGGGTGCTGCGAACCTTTATGAAGGACGGCACATACCAAGTGGCACGTATTCCGTGACCCAAGATGGCGTAAAAGAGATTCATTGAAGAGCCGCAGATACCCAATGGCGCATCCCCCGTGGAACGTATCCAGTGCCATCTACGTTGCGCTCTGAAGCGTGGCTAGGAAGCGAGATATTCGCCCACGGTCAAGGAAGACTCGCGTGCGTCCTAACTATAGGTGACCCAAGTTGGTGTCGAGGGACATTTCTTGAACACTCGCACCTACCCAATGGTACATACCAGACCAGACCATATAGTACAGGTCAGGGTCAGTGTGCCATACCTGCAGTGGCACCAGTGACCCAAGTTGGCACATGCGCTGTGACACCGACCCAGTCACCGAAGTTGGCGTGAAAGAGAAATGGTCAGCTCTCGGAATACCAGCAAGTGCATGAAGTATTCTAAAAAAGCTACACTGGCAGACTATATTCTGTAGCAATGAAAGGAACGCTACGAATGCAAGGCATGCACAAATAACGGCGCTCCTAAAAACAGTACTACGTTCTCATCGTGTTTGTTGAAGTTCCGGAAGAGAAAACATAAATATATTGTCGCGGGCGAAACAACAGAGATAGCCAGGAGTCCACGTCTTTACCGGAACCAGACCAAAATAAAAACGTTCTCTTCTTCTTCTTCCAACCCCTAAGCGTGTACGTGGCACAGTGGATGGCTCATATGTGACGGCATGTGCCGTTACCCCCTCTCCCAAAGAAGCATCGTCTCGATGCTGTAAATGAGGGGAAAACAATATATAACAAATGAAGGTTACAATATAAACGAAAGAAATGTGTCGTACCGCGAAATAACAATCTGATGGTGTGAAAGAAGGAACAAAAGCAAATAAAAACAGGACACAACGAAAAAAAAAGAACGACGCTAAGTCGTCAATGTAGTATAGTCACTCGAAGGTTGAGTCACGGAGCGAGAAATATGGTTTTAGTCTTCTAACATGAACCACCTTAGTTTGAGGAATCCGACGGGAGTTTCTTGGGGTGCCTTCTGGGAGAACCTCGTAGGTAACGTCGCTGAGTCTCCGTACAATTTTGTAGGGACCGAAGTAGCGACGCAGCAACTTTTCTGACCGGCCAAGCTGTCGCATGGGGGTCCACACCCACACTTCATCGCCAGGATTGTAGGCAACCTCTCGGTGGCGAAGGTTGTAGCGGCGTGCGTCTGCGGTTTGGCGACACTGAATACGGCATCGCGCGAGTTGACGGTCACGGACCTCCTCGGTTCGCTGGGCGAACATGGCCGCATCCGTGTGTTCTCCTATATGTTCTACTACAGCAAACTAAAGCGAAATTCGCCACTGAGTGCTAAATTCAGACTTATACACGTTATAGAAAAAAGGTTACCGATTAGAATTAAAAAAACCTATTTAAAACGTAATTTATATGCAAATATATAAAATCGGTTTCTTGGAGGCTCCTTCACTCCCTAGTTTTATAGCCATTGCACAAATACAGCAAGTAGAACGAGCTGGTTTGGCTCTTTTAATGCGTCCTCTGCAGCCCTTCACAAGGTGATTATCTTTATTTAGGATTGCGTTTCGACATTTTTTTGGTAATCTTCCCTCGTTTTCTTACGAAGCCATTTGCAGCGACACTTAAAGCTTTCTTGATGTGTGCGCTGGGGGACAGAATGGCTGTGTTTTGCTGTACGAACACCTTGCTCACCAGCGTGTTGTCACTAAATGCCACGATGCTCGGGCCTCGGTCCCCTATGCAGTGTAGCGCTTGATTGCAGCTGAGCATATCGCAAAGCGCACCCGATAGGGCCAGTGAAAAACTGAAAATCCTCTCTAAATGGTTCCGTGGCATCAACGTCCCAAGAGGCCATCACTATTGAGCCATAAAAACGTTGTTTAATTTTGTCAGCCAACATCACGTTTAGCTGCTCCCGGCGCCCATCACTCGTATGCAATTTAGAATAAAATGTCAGATTTAACGGACGCTAGCAAATGCTTACGTTCCTTGCAAAGGTGGCAATTTGTCTGAAGCCATTTTACATAAATTTACATATTATTCAAGCGTAAAGATACTGTTCGTGTGCTACAGTCACAAAACATCGGCGGCTGATATCAGACACGTAAATATCAAACAGAAACATGTACGTTAATACCTTAGAACTTCTATCGATATCACGAAAGTCATAGATACTAAGCGAAGCACTAAGTACTAAGCGAAGAAGGTTCGAGCAACAGCCGCTTTCAAGGCCGCTTAGGAGCATCTTCTTCTTTCTGGGGTTTTACGTGCCAAAACCAGTTCTGATTATGAGGCACGCCGTAGTGGAGGGCTCCACATTAATTTTGACCACCTGCGGTTCTTTAACGTGCACTACAACGCAAGCACACGGGTGTTTTTGCATTTCGCCTCTATCGAAATGCGGCCGCCGCGGCCGGGATTCGATCCCGCGATCTCGTGCTCAGCAGCGGAACGCCTTAGCTGACTGAGCCACCCCGGCACTTCGAGTAGTTGGAGAGAGACCGTGTAAAGCGAGAGGGACATTTATTACAAGAGGAAAGTTCAGAAACCACATTTCCAAGAGATATGTGCAAATCTCCGCGCATGCCACGTTCAGGTTGTCGAGGCGTACACAGGACGCCTATTGAAGAATGGAGGTAACCCATGTACCTAGATGTTTTTCTCTTTGAACATTTTGTTGCCACTAAATTTAGGTTTTCAAGGCTGCGTCCCCTGTTATAGCTTGTTTTCTCAAACAAATTTTTTAAATGTTACATGTAATTGGTTGCTGAAAAAGTAATTGTGTTACAGGAAATGTTACCGAGGAAAAAGGTAATCGTTAAATTGCAAAATAATCAAAAAACGTGATTGATTACAAGTAGTTATTGACAAGTGATTCGTTGCTTGGAAGTCTGGACATATTTGACTTATTTTTGGTATTTTCTCTCCTATGTTTTGGCAAATGCGAAACCGTCACGCGCTGATGCTATGCTGATTCAGTATCCGTTCCAAGCAATTGAAAGCGCTGACAAACGCTGGCGGACTACTTCGCTTTGTACCACTTTCGCAGGAACTCTGCCGCAGTATCTTTCTCATCACTGCCACAGGGCTGTTCTCGACTATATTTAAAACAAAAATGTGCCTACAGGCAGCAGTGTAGGTAACTTATTGGAGAAAATGTTGAACCGATTCGAAGTCTTCAGCAAACAGATTATTCAGGGACTATAATGACCCGTGGTCACAAGAACGACCTTGTATAGAAGCGCATCGGGCCTAGCTGATCTTGAAGCATCAACAAACTATGAGAAGGAGCGGCACGACAATAAATGAAGGTTAATCACCCGTTTTCGTTTTACCGAAAGCGGCAAAAATTCATCCTGATATTCAAAAGGATGCGTATGCTCAAAAGTTGCACCGCTGGTTTAGTGACGACCCTGACAAATTTTTACTGGGACAAGCTTCGATTGTGTGGCTTTATATTTACCTTGCTGTTTGTCCATTTCCTGTGCCTCTGAGTGTTTATACAAAGAACAAAGTTGCACTGTGCCGATTACTCCGTTCTTGTATTTTGGTGCGTTAGCTGCAACAGTTTTTGATGATTGTACTCTATTCTCTCAGTCATGAAGAAATTGTCTAAGCCATGGTATTCCTTATAGTGATCCTGCTCATGGCAACTCTCTCAGGAAAGAATGTTTTATAAAGAGTTATGCAGAGTATGAAGAATCACAGTTTTTGTGTCCTTAAACTCCGTTTATCATCATCAGCCTATTTTTATGTCCACTGCAGGACGAAGGCATCGTCCAGTGATCCCTCATTGCCCTGTCTTGCGCTAGCTGACTGCATGACATTCTTGCAAGTTTCCCGATTTCATCACCTCATCTAATTTTTTTCCGTCCTAGGCTACGCTTACCTTCTCTTTACACCCATTATGTAACTCCTGTGGCATTCTTACCTGTTATCGGCTCTCCGCATTAAATTGCCTAAGTTGCTCCATTTCTTTCTCTTAATGTCAATCGGAATATCGGCTGTCCTCGTTTGCTTTGTGATCCACACCTCTCTCTTTTAGTCTCTAAAAGTTGCGCCAAATTATTTCTTGCTCCATACCTTGTTGCGTGGGCCTTACCGTTTTTTCCTCGAAGGCAGCTGCCGACACGCACCAGCACTACTCCATCAATCCTGAATAACATATACCCCAATCAATTTCTCAATCCCGGCTGTTATCGTTGAGCAGCCCTTTATGTTAACTATAGCCACATACTTCTAGAATGCCCTGACCACCCCCCTCCCCCCCTACCTTAAGAGTGTGGAGCTGTGGGGGGCTGCTCTAGGCAGCTCCCAGCCTGGTCAGCAGGTCGACGTCCTGCGCTGGGCCGTGGAGGTGATGGGGCTCTACCACGAGTAGATGCCTCTGTAGTCTCACACCCCCGCTTATCCTGCTGGGTTTTAATCGTGACAAATAAATTTCATTCATTCATTCGAGCTTCTTTGTTAGCCTCCAAGTTTCTGCCCCCTATGTTAGCACCGGTAAAATACAAATATTGTACATTCTTCTTTTCAATGACAGTGGTAAGCTGCCGGTAGAGTGTACTAGAATGGAGGAGTGGGTCCAGCGGACGCCTTAGGAAGCGGCGAGGGGGAAGCAAAAAACACGGAAAATGTGGCGGCGCTGCCGTTGCCTTCTTCTGAATCTCCGGCCAATAAACGTTGGCTCCGGCTGTTTCAGCAGCTCTCATTGGCTGAGGCGAGCTCGCGGGCTGAGTAGTTGTCGTCTGCTAGACGAACCGTCGTTGTTGCGTCGTTTGCGTTCTTTCCGCCGCTCTTTTCCCATTTTATTTATAATAGATCGGTGGGGAATAATGTCAGTGTTACCGCCACCGAGTCTCCGCCTGTCAAAGCTTCATGCAACCGCGGTAGGGTCTCCGACGCGACAAGCGTCTGGCCGGCGAGCGGGGCCGCTCATTCGAAAGAAAGTGACGGTGGCGCCACCTGGATTTTCCATAAAAAATGCCTCAGCGCAGAGCCCTCGTTGGACCCATCCCCCAATCTAGTACACTCTACTGCCGGTCAGAATTACGTAATGAGCGCCATATGCACCCCAACCCGTTTTTATTCGACTAGATTCATTTTCACCATCAGGGTCCCAGGTGAGTAACTGACCTAGGTTACCGCAGTCCTGCACAGACTCTATAAGGCTCACTGGCGATCATGAGTTCTTGTTCTCTTACCAGGCTATTGAACATGAGCTTTGTCTTCCGCATGTTAATCTTCAACCCTACTCTTGCAGTTCCTCGGCTAAGGTCCGCAATCATTTGTTGCAGTTCATCTCCAGTGTTCCTGAACAGGGCAATGTCATCTGCAAACCGAAGGTTGTTGAGATATTCGTCGTTAATTATCCCTCCTAAGCCTTCCCAGCCTGATACCTTGCATATTTCTAAGCGTACATTTACTAGCATTGGAGCGATTCCGTCTCCTTGCCTGACACTTTTATCCACAGGTACTTTTCTACTTTTCTTCTGGAGAATCAAGGAAGCCGGATGTACAGCACCCAGACTGGTGTGCTGTAAATTGCACGTGCTGTAATTCTGTCTGGTGTATTGTCCAGTAGTTTGTACAAGCGGAATTTTACCAGACGACTGGAAAGGGGGAAAGGTCATTCCGGTTCGTAAATGAGGTAACAAACTATCCCCCCTAAACTATACCGCCCCATTTCGATAACGAACGTCCCATGCAAAATTACGGAACGACAAGCATCAGTGACACTAATGAGTACCGATTGACGTCGTCTTCGTTGCTGCTCTTTTTTCCAGCTCGACGGGGGATCTTTCAGCGGGCCCAGCTGCAGTGGGGGCTGTGAGCACTTACTTTCACATATTTCGATAAGAATGACAGCTGCGATTGTTATACTTCGATGCGATTAATACTTTCAACAGTACGCTTTATCTTAAACGCACTTATTGTTATTGTCAATGCAGCATTATATAAGAACTGCTCACCGCTTCACTGGTTTTCCCTCAATACTTCGACGCGATTCTTGGCCGATCAAGACTTTGGTGTCGCAATATCCGTAAGAAATCATTAGAGCGATGCACCTTTCCTAGGTGCACTGAAGCCACTGTGTCGCGATATCACATTGTTTTGTACCAGAGTGCCAGCGCATTCTTGAAACAGTGAATGTGTGGAGACAGTGCAAAATGGGACAGGGGTGAGTGGGTAAGGGAGAAGTAATTTTCCTAAACCTTTAATGAATCTCTCTAACGTGCAATTATTGCTTTTGTAATGATCACTCTCAGAATGTCTTGCACCATCTGAAAACTCGTAAAGTCGGAAAATCGGAGCCCGGAATGCCGCCGCAACGTCTCTTGATAGATGAAAGTGTAATATGCTATCCGCTGAAGATTGCCGTCGCTCTCACAGAAGCAAACCTTGTATTCCTGCAGGCCGGACGAGCTGGAGAGGAAGAAAGCAGCACGGACTACAGCCAGGTATTCCAGCTATTGTCGAACAGTGTGGTGTGCAGTTAATTATTCTAAACATTTTATGTTCGAGCTCTAGGTCTAAGGCTGAGCAAGGGCCCAGAAGGTAGAAAGGATGAAATGTGGCTCAGGATTACAATATACCTTCTCCTTAAAGACAAATTGGAAAGCATTCGATCCCTCAGTGCGTGTTCATTCCCGTTCAAAGAGGAAGCGTGCCTGAATAATTTTGTGAAGCGCTTGTATTTATTACCATTTACAGAACATTCCCATCTCAAGTTCACAACACGAGAACGTGTTGCACAAGGTGCTTCTTGTGCTTCTTACACAAGAAGCACGTTGTTATAAAAGGTGTTTCTTTTTTATTGCCGCCCGCCCCTCCCCCCCTCCTCCCCCTCTCAACGCTTTATTCCTTCCGTTTTTGCTAACAGGCTGCGTGGTTAGGCGGACGTTAGCAGCAAAAAAGTTTCAATGATATTTTCGCAAATAACAAAGATTTAGTAGCAAAGTTTAATTACTAACTTTGGGCCACATTTAGAAATCGAGAAATTCAAGCCAAGGAGGGGTGTTGTCATGTCGGCTTAGAGGAAATCCTATAACTAGCACTACTTCCAAAATATGCCACTGTAATGTGTGCTACGAAATACATCGGCGTTCCGGGCTCCCGTTTCGGAACTTCAACATGCTGGTCACCGAGGCATGGTAGGCATGAAGAAGTGTGCAAGAAGCTACGTATGGTGGCCCGGAATTGACAAAGTTATCGAAGAAATGGTGCGACAGCGCCGTGAATGCCAGTCAACGCAGAAGAGTCCACCCAAAGTTTCTATTCCCACGTGGGACCATCCCCAGACACCGTGGAACACAGTGTACATTGATTTCGTGAGGCCAGTACGTCGGCACACCTACTTAGTTGTTGTGGACGCGTACACAAAGTGGGTGGAAGTCCGTCACGTGACACAACCAACATCCGCAGTTGTCATCGACGTACTCCGAAGTCTCTTCGCTACGTTCGGCATTCGCCGAAAAGTCGTCTCCGAAAATGGAAGCGCCTTTATTTCTAGCGAGATAAGCAGTTCTATGCGGCAAATGGCATACAGGCCATCACATCACCAGCGTATCACCCTGCAACCAACGGCCAGGCAGAACAATATGTGTCAGAACTGAAGAGAGCGCTCTTGATGGATATACAGTGGTCCGTACAGTGTCGACTTGCAAGGTTCCTGTATCGGAAACACACCACTGTTCACACGGCTACAGGAATGACGCCTGCGAGAGTGATGTTTGGACGAGAACATTTGTGTCCTCTCGATCTACTAAAGCCGGAGACAGAGACACACATCCCTGAGCGCCAGGAGACACTCAGGCAATCACGTCGCTTCTCGGTAGAAAAACTTTGTTACTTTCTCGGTAGGGGAGAAAGTGCTTATCCGATAGCGTAAAGGAAACCCGACTGGATTGAAGGGCAAATACTGCCCCGCGTCGGACCACGATCGTGACTTATAGGAAGCGTCCTCGAAAAGGTTCGACGTCACCTCAATCACATAAAAAAACAAGTCAGACCAGGCCAGAAACCTAAGCGCTGACAGACTGGAGCACAGCAGACGAGTTCTCGGATACAATGCCAGAAGAAACAAGTGCTGCTGTTCTACTGGTACCAGACTCACTCGATACGCAAGAGAGCACTTCCTCTCAAACATCGGCCTCGACGTCACAAGCAGGAACCACCCGGCAACTGCGACTACCACAGGTTAGCCGGCCTCCAGACGCTATGGCGACTTCGTCTGAGGGAGAAAGAATTGATACGTCGCCAGGAGACGACAACGATGAATTGCGCGCGTGAAGGCACTGGCGCTCTGGCAGGAGCGCGCCTCACGGAACGAACGCCTCACTGTGTTTTCTCCGACGCTTGGACTACTGTCTCCTAATATGTTTCTGTTTCCTTGAGTGTGATAAGTCGTCGGCAGCCAACTACCGCTGTACAGATGCACCAAAATGCAACCCCGGTTTCCTTTCAAGCATGAAACATCAGAAGTCGTCTGTATTAGGCATGAAATCCAAGACTGTTAAAGCGGCTCAGAAGATCTCGGAGGAAGTTTATTAGTGTAAAGTTTGGTTGAATGACAAGCGAAATGTAAAAGGAGACAGTAAAAAAGTGAAAGGAGAGAGTAAAAGGAGGCAGTAAAGTCCAAAGGCGTGGATGAGCCTATCGTGATACCAGTGCGGAATATGTGTCTTTGCAAGGATTTTAAAGAGGCTTATAGCTCAGCCAGTGAACTCAGACCCATGGGGGAAGGGACTGTGATAATGCTATTGCAATACAGTGGCTTAGGTGCAGAACGAGTATCCGTCAAAATTTTCCCTGAAATGTTAACGATCATCCAGCAGCCCGCCTCCAACCACGCATGCAATACAGCGCTCGTTCTGCACCTTTTGGTACAGATTACGCAAGATCGCTGTGCATGGCTCTTACATGGTAAAGCAAATATGCTTGTGCGAGTACAACTGGCGCAATGATCAATGCGTGAAACATCAGCTGTGTTTCCAGCAACCGCCGTTCGCTTTTTTGGGCTCTCTGGAACTTCCTGTACAACCCGACGTTGTAGCTCAATGGCTGCGGCGTTGCGCTGGCGAGTTCGAGGTCACGATTTAAATCCCGGCCTCGGCAGCCGCATTTTATATGGTGGCGATGTGCAAAAACTTTCGTGTACTCATTTTTAGGTGCACGTTAACTGAGCCCCAGTTGGTCAAAATTAATCCGAAGTCCTCCGCTATGGCGTGCCTCATAATCAGATATAGTTGGCACGTGAAACCACGTAATTTTATGTGTCTCTACAAGGAAATGAAGGCTGACACAAAAATTCCAGAAGCATTTTACATTACAGTTAGGACAACAATGTGATAAGCAAATTACGCAAAGCGATACCCAGTTAGCCTATGAGGGTGCCGCCTTGCTCTCATCGCGTTTTCCTTTTTTTTTCAAGCGAAGCTTGTATTGCCGCATATTTGTCGGCGGATGGGGTGGTGGTGTCAAGTTAAAAAACGCGGATGCTCCCAGAGTAGAGCAGATGTGGGAAAGCGAGCCTGGCGCCAGATCAAGTGACGTGCGTGACCAATCAGGGTCGTTTGGTGTGTGGCGGGGGAGGCAAAGGGAAGGAAAGCTACGCGTGGCGCGTTCCGCCGAGGAGCAGGCTGCGTTTGAGCAACGGCGCCGCCAACTCGCTTGGGAAATGCTTGTCGTCGACGTGCCGATTCTAGCGTGAGGGCTTCCGAAGCCCAGGCGAAACGTCAGCGAAGAGCCGCGGACCCCCCGTTGCGGGAGTGCGATGTTGAGGCCAAACGTCAGCGAAGAGCCGCCAACCCTGAGTTTAAGGCAAATGAAGCGCAACGCCTGTGACAGCGTCGTGTTGCCCTCCAGGAACCCGACAACGGTGGTGTGCGCCTCGTAACTACGGGAAAGTAGTAGGTCAGGTACACGCGACAAGCTTCCCTTACCCTGATTTTCTCTCGGTGATTTGTTTTACAGCGAAGCTGTTAAGGGCTCACTTTTCGATGGTCTCGTTCGGCTATTATTGATCGTACTCTCAACTCTCATTCTCACATTCTCAGCTCTCAAACTCTCATTGACCGTATGCTGTATGTGTGAGTGAAAGCGCGCGAGGTCGAGGGATGAGCGCTTTCACGGGGAGCGAACGCACGGCGGAGAGCAAACGCGACTTCCCAATGGAAGGGGAGCGGTGGGCGAGGAGGGCATCGAGGCACCCTAGACTGTACGTACGTGCCCGCTCTCCCACTGCACACAACCGTTGTCAAAACGCTGGCTACGTGACCGAACGGCTAAATGCCGTTGTCGACAATATTCTGAAGAGGAAGAGGCGCGACCACAATCTATCTCCACTGCGGCGCATGCGCGCAGCCCTACCATCCTCTGCCGCATGTGCCGCTGACTCTCTCTGGGCTCTCTCTCGCCCACCTCTCCCCTAATAGTGTCGACAACGGTGTTTAGCCGTTCCGTCACGTAGCCAGCGTTTTGACAGCGGTTGTATGCGGTCACACAAACAACGCGCACAACTTGTCGACGGTGGCGGCGTTTTACCCGCGTTCGCACCGGACGTGCGCGGCGTTGGTGAAGTGATTCTGAAGAACGTGCCAACCTTTGCTATACACCTTATGGCGGTGTACAGTAGCGACCATAAGGCCATGGTTCCTGTGGTCATTCAATAAATAAAAACCACCGGATCATATATATTTCTCATTCTTTAATTGTTCACATAACCAATTACACCTTCACAGATTACTAATAATAATTCTAAATACATAATTCCCACCATAGTACAGCTTCGCTGGTGTTCCATCTCCACCCCAGTGGAAGGGCTGACAGTTCTTATTGCGATAGCAATTATATGGACACTCCAAAGCAGATTTCTGCCGTCACCGTCGTCGTCGCCGTCGCCGTTGCCGTGAGGTTCCGTATGACGTCAATGGAGATGAAATCGTCGCCGCGCGCCGCCGAACGCTGTATGTGCGAGTGAAAGGGCGCGAGGGACGCGCTCTTTCAATTCTGGCGCTGAGCCGTGCTCCCTCAAGGGCTGCAGAAGATAGCGCCAACCTTTCCCTTTCCCTCAAGAACCACTTATCATCAGGGGAGTGAACCCACTGCGGAGAATGATGATGATGATAAGTGGTTCTTGAGGGAAAGGGAAAGGTTGACGCTATGCGGAGAACAAACGCGTGTTCTGCGCCGTGCTTCCTGAAGGGCTGCAGAAGTAGGCGTCTCTTTCCTCCTTTACAATCACCATATATTTAGAGCAAACGCGCCTTCTTCCGACGCGCGGAAGGCGGTGGTGGGGGAGGGGGAGGGAAGGGAGGTGACGTTTAGCTGTGGCACCAAGTGCCTATTTATATCAGAGGCTCCTGCAACAGTCGGCAACGCCGCACGCATTTTGTGCGAACGCGGGCAAAACGCCAACGGCGTCGACATTAGTTCTGCGTGTTGCCGGTGCTGCTGCATGTCCAAGTTTATAGAGCTGATAAAGCTACTATCATTACTCCGTATAGCTTTCTACAAATTTGCTATCGCAATTGATGCTTCGCCTTTCAGGTGAAACTGCGACCACTTTTTTTTAGTTGTGACTTCGTACATAAGATGTACAGGTCATTAAGTGTGCAAGACTAAATACTCTAAACTTATGTGCATTAGCGCTAGTTTATCCACTTTTATCTGCCATCCTCATATCCGCCCCATAGCAGCAGCATTCGCTCTGTTTCAGCGCTTCTCTCGTATGACATTGTATGGTCACAAAGGAAAACAATTCTTAACCTTCGGGCCTGATGATGCCGTTTAATTTTTGGAGGCTTTTTGATAATGTCGACTATTGTTAAGCACCGCTGAAGCTTCGAGCGCTAACACCAGGGCACTAACACAGCCCAGAGAACGGAGGAAATAATTTTTAATAGCCCATGTTGCAATTTTGAGTCAACATTCACCGCTCAGCTTGTGGCACAACTTATGACCTAACTGCACCAGCTGGCTAGAGCGTAAGGTTGCGTGGGCTTCTCAAAAAGCACATGTCATGGCCAAGAGCTTGATTTAACACATCCGGCTAGAGGAAACGTTGACACTGGTCCGCATCTGTTATAGTTCAAAATATCATGTAATTTTGATGGCCTCCGTACGCTAGCACATTCTAGTTGCGCACTCAAATTGCCGTAGCGCCTCCTATTCAGCGCTGGTTCTCTACTACGTTATATGCATCAGTTGCAATGCTGTGGAGGCTAAAGGTACTTTTTTGCAGCTGCTGCGTTCGCACTTTTTACCCCTACAAACGAACAAACCATGTACTCATAAGGCGGCTAACACATTGATTTAGATCAATTTGCTTTTCATAGTTTTTTTTTATTTGCAACTCGTCATGGCAACGTAACGTGCAAGTTCGCGCGCAAACGCCGCTGGCCCGCAGCGAAGCATAGACGGAACGCGCGGAGTGATAAACTTTGGTCATCGTACTTCCTGCGTGCCTTCCACAGCGTTGCACCTGATTTATGAAACGGAGCATAGAATCGCGAATACAATCGCGTCGGATTTACAAATTGACAGCAAAGCCGAAAAAACACATCTTTGTAATTGGCGAAACCATGTACTAGGAAATTCGGCAGAGACACTGAAAACTTGTTGCCGCGTGGCCCAAGAATTTTAGTCACTTTGGCGAAATGTTTTTTTTTTTCTATGCGTTCCTTGTCCGCGCAAGCTCTCGCCCGCCTTCTAATTGCCCTGCTGTATAAACCCAATGAAAACGCGCCGAGCGTCTCAACCTGCTCGCTTGCCCGCGAGGAGTTCATAACTCGAAGGAGTGTTCAGCGGCGTTCAAATGGACATTACGCGCTAGCGCAGCCCTGCTGGCCTCTGCCGCCTGTGCCGCGGGCTCTCTCTGGGCTCTCGCCCGCGTCTCCACCACGTTGTAAGAATAAGGAGAGGTGCCGACACTCTCCCGCCAACGCGCGCGAAAGCGCCGCTCGCTCGCGTCCGGATTATGTTCGGCTTGGTTTATACACTCCAGCTTGGTTGCAGCTGGTTCCAACGTTACTAGATCTAGTAACGTTGGCTGGTTCGGCGCCGTCGTAGAGGGCGCTGCGGTATGCGGTCCCAGCCTCGGCAGGAAGGCGCGTGCTTCGCTGTCTTTGTGCGCTTTGTGCTTGCACGTGCGGCCGTGCTGTTTTGAAGGCATACTTTTTGTTCACGCGCCTTTCATCATCTTGTGCTTGTGTATTGTCGCCACGGGCCCTCGACCAAGGTGGAAGCGGCCTTCTGAGAGTTTGAAATGGGTAGAAAATGCTTCGTCACGAACTGCAATTCTGGATACCGAACTTGTGCGGAGCGTGTGCCTCTATTCAAAGTGTCGTCTAACAGCGGTCATCTAGAGCAGTGGCGCCGTGTAAATCTCAGGGCAGACCGAACTCTAATGCCTACCAACCATGTTTGCGCCAAGCATTTTTCAGAGGATATGATATCGACGGCATATATTACGCGGAGCTCAATAAATGGTGCTACTTGACGCGCCAAAGAGCCCTGTTCTGTCTGCAATACAGTTCCCACCTTATTTCCGAACTGTCCAAAAAACCTCACACGGTCAAATAAACCTCGAAAGCCGCTGCGGAAGAGAGAACCTCCTGTGTGCCACAAAAACTGCTGTGCTGCCACAGCAGTCTGTGCAAATTTTGCTGCATGTATAAGATATATACTGGGTGTCTTAACTATCATGCACCAAGATTTAAAAATATGAAAATGTCACATAGCTGGACAGAACCAAGGCAATGTTGTCTGTCGTCTCTTGGAGATACTCAGATTATTTTTTCCATTCCGCCTTATTACATAATTATTTTTATAACTGATTAATAAACTTTTCTAATGCTATAATTAGATAAGAAGTGTGAACGAGAGAATTGCAAAGCAACATGAAAGATTCCCGATACAGCTTTTTGTTGCTCAATACGTGATACATAAAAGTGTTTTCCGAGCGTGAAAGAAACCCGCGAATAGACTCAAAATTGCCTCGAGGCACTTTGCGTGTATTCGTGGGCTTCTTTCACGCTCGGAAAAATACTTCTACGTAGCGTGTATGGAGTAATAGAAAGCTGTATCGGGAGTCTTTCATTTTGCTCTCCAATTGTCTCACTGAAACTTTTAATATAATTATAATATTTGAGAAGTTGATTAATTAATTAAGACTAATCATGTAATTATGCCAAATGTAAAATATAATCTCAGTATCTCCAAGGGACGGAAAACAACATTACCTTGGTTCTGTTCAGCTACGTGACATTTACATGTTTTTAAATCTTTGTGCACCCTGTGTAATACTGCTGTTTTCTGTGCAGATGTGTGCCTGATTTTCAAATTTGTGCCATCCTGGATACTGAATGTTTTTTACAATGCGCGTGCGGTGTATATTACACGCTTGCATGTTTTTATTCTACATTTTTGCATTGTGGGAGTGTATGAGAGCGTAAGCTTCTGGGAAGGCTATCCTGTATTAAAATTATCGAGCTGCTTCATGCACAATTTTTTAATTATTCTGTCTTTGCAAAATAACAAGTCTAAGAGATTATTGTGTGCAGGGTATAAATGTATTTGTGGACAGGCTGTAGCATGCATTGTCAAATACGCTTACATTGGCACATTCTCATATGCAATTTAAGAAAAAAGAAAGTCACCTCTTAGATCCCGCAAGAGTCACTCGCTCCCCAAACGACGAAAGCCAAATGAATAATATACACAGTCTATGTTAAGTGGAGTTGAAATAAAAAAGATTTTCACAAGTAAACTGTATTCGTGATATTGTAATCCAAGATAAAACGCCTGCCTTCGTCCCGCCTGATAAATTATCTTTTGAAAGATTTCTTTCCATAGCTTTCATTCTGCGCGAATAGTAATAGTATTTTAATTGATTTCGCCGTTATCATCATAGGTTCTAGCCATGAACACCCACTTTGCTCTAGTGCGTTGTATATCGCAAGCTTGCGCCGTTTCATTTCTTAAATTATATCGCGCCCACACTTATTTCGCGTGACGATGCTTGAACGGTTTTCTGAGTTTGAATTTTCCGATGCAGTCACTATCTTTCTTCTGATCGAGGGGTAGCACGCGGGCTTACGCTTTCATTTTTTATGCTTGTATGCATGACTAGATCGGCGCAACAAAATGTGCGCGCGAGCGGAATGTGAGTGGGCGTTGAGTGCTGCCCGATCGATCCGTGTTCACGTCATTCACGCCCTGCACAATATACGTTCATGTTAGCAAAGCATTCAGCCTGGTACACTTATCACCTTAATCTGAAATAACGAATTTCCTTCGCGCTTTGAGTTTTACTGGCGCCACTATGAACGAAAATTTAGCGGAGGCAGAGGAATGCCAAGCCGCCGGCGCCGCTAAGCTGGGACCGCTGGCCGCGGCGCCATCTATCTGCTCGCAGCAGAGCTACTCGGTGCACCCGCGCGCGGCCGAACATAATCTGGACGCTCGCTCGCGCGCAGTGTCAACACCTAAATATTCTTCCACCGTGGTCTCCCCTAACAGGGTCGACAACAGCGTTTAGCCATTCCGGCACGTAGACAACGCGCTAGCGCTCGTATCAGTGGTAGAGCACTGCATGGGCCCGAGCCGGCCCGAAAGCCCGGGCCCGGCCCGCGGGCCGGGTCGGGCCGTCCGAAGCGTTTGTCGGCGGGCTCGGACCGGGCTGGGGCTTGAGGCCGCAGGCCCGGGCCGGACTCGGGCTTAAAGCCACGGGCCCGGGCTAGACTCGGGGCCGCTCATTGAAGGGCCTAAGTAGGCCTTCGAGCACACGCGACCGTTATGCATGGCATGGTGCATTCTGTGCCAAGCTGAAGTGACACGTGCAAGATGACTGTCATCATCATCATCAGCCTATATTTATGTCCACTGCAGAACGAAGGCCTCTCCCTGCGATCTCCAATTAACCCTGTCTTGCGCTAGCTGATTCCAATTTGCGCCTGCGAATTTCCTAACGTCATCACCCCAGCTAGTTTTCTGCCGTCCTGGACTGCGCTTCCCTTCTCTTGGTATCCATTCTGTAGCTCTAATGGTCCATCGGTTATCCATCCTAAGCATTACATGGCCTGCCCAGCTCCATTTTTGCCGCTTAATATCAACTAGAATATCGGTTATCCCCATTTGTTCTCAGATCCACACCGCTCTCTTGACTGTATATCTTATCAGATGACTATATCTTATCAAAGAAAATAGTAAAACAGATGAAGTTCTCATTTTTAACAGCTCCGTTGTTAAAAATGAGAACTTCATCTGTTGTGTCCGCTGAGTCCAAAAATGCGGGCCGATCATGGCAGCAATGCAGAAAGGGTCCAAGCGCAATGGCACATACACCTGTGAACTAGTGAAGCTGAGCCTGGATAAGTCTAGCTAAGAATGGTGGGGACTAATTGCCTATCGATAGGCAATTTATAGCGAATCAATAGCTAGTCGATAATTGATCAATAATCAATAAATTCCCGAAAATGCTGGGGATGACTTAGTAGTGCTTAGCCTGGCCCGAATACATGGCCAATACCTTACGATAGCCAATCGACAGCCAAAATTGCTAATCGATAATCAATCAGTAATAAATAAATTCCGGGAAATGCTGGGGATGATTTGGTAGTGCTTAGTCTATCCCAAAAGCCAGGACTAGCTACGCGCCCATCATCTCCGCTGTCTCTTTAGCATTGCGCCGCCAGTGCAAGCTACGCTAATTTTTTTTTCCGCAAAAACGAACATTGTTTCCGCGTAAGGAAAAATAAATTATACAAAGAACCACTCGTCAAACCATTTCCATGTTATCGCTTGTGCGCTCGCACTATTACCAGTGTCGGTACTATGGCATTATATTGGCGCTAAGGCCAGTTACTTTTGTGCTTCAATGCGTAAAACAGCGTTTTGCTCAAAAAGTTAACTGGAACGCCCATGCATTTCGTCGGACACTTTGAAAATTAATATCTCGAAACTGGTTCAGTCCTGAGAATTCGTTCCAAGTGGATACGCCTTGCGAACTCAGTGACTATAATTCGTAGACTGAAAGATGTACCGTAAAACAATTAATTAAAAAGTTAATTCGCATAATTATGTTAAATATTCAATTAGGCGTTTTCACCATCCATTAGGCCATCCATGTCAGAATTAGCTTGGAACTACATAAAACAATTAGCCTCCTTAGAGCGTCGTCGCATTAATGCGAACACAAGAAATCCGGAGATATGGTCAATTCCATACTTCAGAAGACTGTATAAGCATCAGTCGCTAATACATTACCTACCATTCACTTTGAACAAATACAAAAATGGCGGTAATTTCAGTAAGAAAGAACTCAGCTGACACTTTGGTCGCTGGTAATGTATCTGATGTGATTATTATTCTGCCTTTGTGTATGGTTCTGAGTATATAATGTAAATCCTGTTTCGTTTTCTTAGCAAATGTTGATCTTGTAAAATTCAGTCTCACGCAAGGTTGTAAAGCTGGTGTTGCGTTGTTTTGTAGAGCTAGTATTGTTATTGTACTGTTGTTTAAAATGCATTCTGTTAAAGCTTTTTCCAATTCTGTTAACTCGCCATGCCGCAAATATTCTTTGTCTTTCCGTTCATAGCTATTTCGTCTATGCGGAATTGCAGCGACTAGCTGGAAATATATGTAGAATTATTGTGCATGTGTGCACACTGTTTGCTGTACTATTGCCTTGCCTGGTCTTTTGGGTCACGTCAAGCTACATATGTAGAATTTAGTCCAAAATGACCGTCCAGCATGTAAACTGGACAATAAATTGATTTGATTGATTTCGTCGGACACTTTAAAAATTATTATCTAGAAACTGGTTTAGTGCTGACAATTCGTTCCAAGTGGACTACGCCTTGCGAACTCGGCGGCTATAATTCGTAGATTGAAAGATGTGCCGTAAAATATATAATGAAACATTTATTCGAGTAATTATGTTAATTCTTCAATTAGGCGCTTTGATTTCTCGTGGAAGTAATGGCCGCCTCATCGAGTAGTTTAGATCAAGGATTATAATTATGCTATCTGACACAGGCAATTCAAAAAATTTGGTTCAGCTAAAATGAACCACATTTGCATGCTAAATGACATCATAGAACCATATCGTACAAATCAAGGTAAGTGCATGCGCACGAGCGGAAAAATAGCAGCACAGGCAATGGGCCGGATTACTAATGTTCCCGTGGGAAAAACAAAGATTTCGGCCTTTTATTGCTTATGTACTGCAGCTGATTAAACCTCGAGAAGGTGAGGCTGACAGATACGGTACAATCTGTAAGTAAAAAAAAGAATTTTTTTCTTACAGGCCGGGCCTTGTCATGCACACGCGGGCGCTAGCTAAGCTTAGTAATGAAAGCCCGGGTCGGGCCCTGGGCTTGGAACCACGGGTCCCGAGCGGGGCCCGGGCTGGTCTCGGTCATGTACGCCCGGGCCCGGGCCGGGCTCAGTACTTTGTATTACGGGCCCGGGCTGGGCTTGGGCCTCGTAAAGCGGGCCCGGGCTCGGGCCGAAAAAATCCGGCCCGTGCAGTGCTCTAATCAGTGGCCCTTACGACTCGCCATGGCCAGCCGCGTACCGTTCGTTCGGAAGAACAAGGCAACGAGCGACGGTAAACTGGCGACTCAATCTCCCACGCGAAAGGAGGACAGCGGGAAGGCAGCGCGGGAGGGAGGGTTTGCGGCTTCTGCTCTGCTAGCAACTTGTACTTTGCGCGGCGCCGGGCGGTCGCGCGCACCGTATCTTGAAAGCGATCCGCAACATGGCTCCTACCTTTGTGTGCGCTGTGCTTTCGCCGCTCAGTTTCCGCCATAAAGCTTCACCCGCTGCTGTTGGCGTACTTACTCGCGCCAGCGTTTTGACAGTGGTTGTGTGCGGTCACAAAGACAACGCGCAGAACTGTTGTCGACGGCGGCGGCGTTTTGCCCGCGTTCGCACCGAACGCGCGTGGCGTTGGTGACGTGTTTATGAAGGACGATGACGTTATGAAGAATCGCCTTTGCCGTACACCTATGGTGGTGTACCGTAGTGACCATAAGGCCATGGTCCCGGTGGTCACTAAACAAATGAAAACCACCGTATCATATCTATTTCTCATTCTTTAATAGCTCAAATAACCAATTACATCATGGCATCTTAATAGTCATAATTGGAAATACATAATTCCCACCATAGTACAGCTTTGCTGGTGTTCCATCTCCACCTGAGTGGAAGGGCTGAGAGTTTTTTAAAATAATTTGATACACTCATGGCTCCGACGTGACGTGTGCAATGACGCACACACTAGGCCCACCTTCAGTCAACCAGAACCATAGAGCCGCCGTGGCGACTGGGGAGCGTGCTCGACTGTCAACGCGGAGGCCTGGGCTTGATGCCCACCCAGGCCGAAATGTAGCAAATTTTTTTTCAAAGCCATTCATTTACTTTATTTACAGGAACCTCCCTGAGAAATGCGACGTCAGTGCCAGCATTGTTTATTGTGTTTCTACTTTTCGTACCGTCGTCCTTGTTTGGCCCGGTCATTCGGTCACGCCGCTAACTACGACGCCAAATTTTCGCTCAATATAATTCTTTCTCATTAATAATATATGCGTTCGCGTAGCTTACTAGTTACTAATATTATTATTAATGACTAATTTAATAGTATAAGCTAGATGCGTTCGCGCTATCCTTGCACGACAGGTTCAGTCGCGCTGTCTGAGTAGTCACGCGCAAATAAGGAGTAGGATCCCTAGTAATACCGCGTTAGAAGCTATAGCTCTCAGAATATAATTTAGCTTTGCCAAGCCCGTATTGTGAAGACATTTTCATCGCGAGAACAATTATACGGACGCTCCAGGCGCATTTGTGCCATCGATGTTGCCGTCGCTGTGCTATCTGCTATCGATGTCGAATACGAGGCCCCCACTTGGAGGTTTAGAGCATGAAACGCCGTGGTTTAAAAGGCTGGAGAGACGCGTAGTGCGTTTGACCCCAAAAGTGACGTAGCCAAGTGACGAACTTTCAGGTACCGCTCAATCGGGCTGGCCGGAGCCAGGGCAGCGTTTTGGCTGCCGCACCTAGCATAAGTGTTGTGTGCACACACTTTATCGTTCCTGCTGAACAGTTGTGTGCAAACCACATTACTCTCAGAACAAAAGACGGAGGAACCATTCCGCACGTCAGCAAAATCAGAGTTCTCGGCATGCTCATTGAGAGCAACGGCTCTAACGGAGCGACAGTGGAGAAGATCGCCACAAAGTTGGATAACGCCATAAATATTTTACGATGCGTAGCAAACAGACAACACGGCCTTAAGGAAGAAAATCTCCTCAAGCTTACAAACGCCTTCGCGCTATGCCACTTCACCTACGAGGCGGCCATGCACAAATGGAAGGTAGCGGAGAAGGACGAACTCAATGCACAACTGAGGAAGCTAGTCAAACTACCACTGGGAATCCCCAAGAGCCCCGGGACAGAGCTCCTGCTGCAACTGGGGGTGCACAATACACTTGAAGAAATCGCCGAAGCTCAAGAACGGGCTCAATTGACAAGACTCTCTGGAACCAAACAGGGTAGAAAAATCCTCGCCAAACTAGGTCATGACACCACAGCAATCGAGAATTTATATGAAAGTGTTCCGATGGACACACGCAACTCCTACACGGTTCGCCCACTCCCGCTCAACATGGACCCCGCGCACCATCAACTCAGAAGGCTGGCACGCAGATCGTTCATTCTGCGCGAAATACGTGATAAGAAGATCCAATCTTGTTTCGTAGACGCGGCACAGTACCTGTCCAGGCAGGCCTTCGTTTCCATCACGGTCAATAAGCAAGGTCAAGTCACAAACGCTCTCACAGTCAAGACCCACAAGTCCGAGATAGCAGAACAGGTCGCCATCGCACTCGCACTCACAGACGCGACCACCCCCCACGTCTACAGCGATTCACGCTCGGCCGTCAAAGCCTTCCAGAAAGGCGTCGTTGCAAGACAAGCACTATATATAATCAATACATCCGCACCACTGCAGCATCACACCATCTGATGGTTCCCGGCACACCTCGCTGAGATCGAGGACGCCCCTCCCAATCTCAACGAGATGGCTCACAGGAGCGCGCGAGACCTAACCCTCCGCGACGCCACCTATTCTGGTCGTGACCATCCCCTCGAGAATCGGGACCCTCCCTCCACATACAACGAGGTCACAAAGCACTTTTATCTAGACCGCAGAACATACAGCACACCTCACAATAAGCTCACCAGGCCTCAAGCCATCACCTTCAGAATATTTCAAACCAACACGTACCCCACGCAGAACAGACTACATCACTACATGCCTGAGCTATACACTACATCATATTGCGAAAATTGCCGTAGAACACTAGACGTACAGGGTCGACCACATCTAAGGTGAACACTTCATTAGTATTCAGGACATCATAGAAGCTGATGTTCAGTACATAATTCGAAAAATCATTATTGTGTTAATCGACTACATGATTACACGTCGGATAACGAACATTTCACTCGTGAAGTAGAATAAACGCTGTAGTTTTACCGGCTTGAATACTAATGAGGTGTTCACCTTAGATGTGGTTGACCCTGTACATCACTTACTCTGGCCGTGTGGTCGGACCCACGTAAACAAGAATCAAGACTCCGCCAGGCTACAAGAAGCACTACGCAGCACGGACCTGGCGGAACAGCTCTGGGCCATCCAGCGAGCCCACGATGCGGCCAGGGAGCTAAAATTCCCGGTCCCAACGTGGGAGTATATAGTCCGCTCTATGGGGCTTTGCGCCCCGTAGCCCGCAGGACCTTACAATAAAGTTATCCGACCCACCCACCCACACCACGGTGAACGTCAAGCTGAAGTCATGTAACCATCTCTTTGAACGCTGACCAACCGGGACGGTTTTCCTTGGGGCTCGTGCAGCACCGAGTTGCGAATTCTGCAACGCCGCTGGAACGCTTCTCGTTACGCCAGCGTTCTGACACGCCTTCAGCGTAACGGTAAACCTTACTATCCTTTTCAATGCTTCACCTTGAAGAGAAACTAGCCATTTCTTTGTTGTCCTGAACATTCGCCACTTGTCAAGTGCTAGTTCAATTGTTTTATGATTTGCTACAGCCGGTTCTGGTCGATGGGGGAACAATGTTTTTCGTGGCAAATATGGTTTTGATTCTGACCTACTGCTCTGGTTTGCTATTCTCAATCGCAGGATTTTACCGCTGCTGTCGACGATACCGAGCCCCCTGACAGGACAGAAGCCGGCAAGCCCGTCGACGGCAGTCAAAACGACGACGCCAACTACACCGGCACAAGTACAGAGCGAGGACAAATCTTCGAGGACAGTGATGATGCCTGAACAGTCCTTTTTTATCCTGTCTCAAACTTTGGTACTTTCTTTAGGTCACGATTTGGTACGCTGAGGTTGTGTCCACTACTGGCATGTCCACTAATGCGCCACCCCATAAAACGCTGCATTCTCTTCCCTATCGGAAAGCCTTGGCGTCCTTCTCCACGAATATAGTTAAGCGTCGTTAAGATCGGGGTGTGGAATAAATCTTTCCCCTGGTACCGCAATGGTTGCCTGGACTAATATCGCCGTAAGGCACCTAAAGCGCTGCGCATTACATTCAGGGCAACAGTCTATTTAGGCTATTGTTTCAAGACCACTTCTAATTTTGTGATTACCTAAAAAGCTTTAGAAGAACCAAGGCTACTCGGCAGTGGAAGAGGGATGGAAATATATCACAATTTCAGGATTATTGGTAGCTAATCATATATCTAATGTACGAAAAAATAATATATCAATACCCTTGGGCCTCTTCAGTCATCCTCTTTTATTTAATGATCATGGGAAAAGTGGAGATTCACGCAATCACGGAAATTGGAAAACTAACGTCTATGCAGGGAGCGATCAAACTTGCGAATGTCACAGAAGGGGACAGATCTGTACAACACCCACGTGACAACACCTTTTTAAACACTCGTCATGTAACTCTGCTCACCATGTTCTATCCACGGCCGGTCTGGAGCTCACATCTCGAGTTTAGAATGCGTCCTCTGCAATGGTGATTATCTACAGCTTGATAGACGCCCAGTATGGTTACAGACGCTGCCGCTCGCCGCGCGGGTGGCGAAGACTCGCTCTACGCTGGCTCGTCTTTGCACCCGGTGATCTAGGTAGGCGGTGTCTAGGTAGTGTTGGTTGTGTCATGGGTGTCTCGCAAGTGCTGTCGTCACGTTATTTACTGTCTGAGTGCGGCGAAGAACATGGGGCGTTCTTGTCTGAAACTTATTTTGATGCTTGTTTAGTGCTTTGATGTTTAGATGCTTGCGCCGCAGAGTGACGTTGTGTTGGCGTCCTATTCTGCGTAGTTTCCTGCTGAACTGGTCCTGCTACAACGGTGAATGGCCACACATCCGGAAATATATTTTTTGTCTACGACTTATTTTGATGCCTTTTTAGTGCAAGCGGACGTGTACATGCGTACGTGTACAAGCGGAGGTGTACAACGGAGTGCATGCCACTCCTTCCTCGTGGCATGGCAGTCGCCGCTTCAAGCAATAAGAATACTTTAAAGATTTCAAGTTAAGGAAGCTTTGTACGCGGAGATGTTCCTGACAATTTTTCCTTTGCAATAAACATACAAGATATCGTCTTTTGCGATTTACATTGTACAGTGACACCAGAATCACAAACGATGCGTGTGAACACAAATCGACGCAGTCGTCTTGCTTCAAGGCGTATGGATTGCATAGGTCGTCTGCATCCTGGACTACGCTATTCTGAAAAAAAAAATAATGTGGGCGTCAATAGCTGCCTTAACAGCAAAGTGCATACCCTACGTAAACAACGCACAACACAAACGCTGCTGTGGAGCCGTTGCTCACGCAGCAAAGCGGCTGTGTTTAACTTGAGTTTAAAAACCACAGGAAGAAGCCTTTGTGCATGTCATAGCAGAAAAGTACACTTGATGAACTTCATAACAGAGAGACCTATGCAGGCCTTGCTTGTCAGCATAACGAAGGGATTGACCTCAACAGCAGGACAGAGGTCACTCGATAGGGTGTACCGTAAGTACCGCAGGCGGTAAAAAATAGATGTCCTTTGTGCTACCGTGTTGTCTGCGTGGCCAGGAGTACCATCTTTCATGCAGATTAAAAACATCGGTGGAGATTGTTTATCGCACGCTTCGATGCTTTCTTGTGCGCGCGAAGGCATATAAAATCCCACTGCAGCGATTCAGGAATATAGGTATATCCAAAGAAAAGAAATGCTTTCAGCGCCGGTTTTAAGTTCTTGTGAAATATTAAACGACCACTTGATGACATAGGTCGTCTCTGTCGTAGTTTTATTCCCTAAAAGAAAGCAGAAGGAATGAATGCGCACGAATGCGCGCTAAAGGCTGATTGCAGCATGCTGCTCCCGCTATTTTGAGCGGTAAACATGGTCAGATTTTTATGGCAATCAGCGCCCTCAGCGACAAAGCGGACGGCGCGGGCAAACTGTCCATTGGACAGGCCACATTCCAAATGCGAGAGTCACTCTCCAGAATGGCCGTAGCCTAGCATAGCAGAATGTACCTTGTACTTTACCTCACTGTTTAAGTGCGAAGCTTTTTACGAACCAGTTTCGTGAGCGTGACTGTGGCCTGGCCACATACATAGCCCTTGCAGGTTTGCTTGGCACGCGGCGTCCTGTTGGCGAGCGGCACCCTGCTGCCGAGCCCATTCGGCGAAGGCACGGTGTAAGAAATATAAACGTGTTGACACTCCGCCCAAAGGCGCGACCAGATATTCTCGGAGTAAAACAGGCAGATTGGCTGGTGGGACTAGCGTTCGTTGAGACGCCAGCATGCAATGACCTAGGTTTCCTAAGTTACGGCTCGGCCCTATCGGCCCCTGAGCCGCAGCGCCCCACACGCAGCTGTGGCCGGCGCACGTGCTACAGCTACACCGCGGCTATAGCACATTCGCCCGGCCGCAGCTGCGTGTGGGGCGCTGCGGGTCAGTGGCCGATGGGCCGTGGCTACAGTGAACACAATCTGTGTGCGTTTTCGCCGCGGCGGGCGGCCAGTGTGAACACCTATGTGCAGGGCCGATTGATTTTCCTGCTTTACCCAAGACAGACGAACTGAAGCAGAATCGTGAGCGTTCCCGGACTCCGGTGAAGAAGTTGGCAGGAATTCTAACCCCTCCGCACGGTGCTGGGACTAACCAGAAGACACAGGCACAGGTAAACTGGGCAGGGGTCGCGTCTTCTAGAACCAAGTCCATCACACAGAGTGAAGAATATAAGCGCGTTCTCGCGGAAAACAAACAACTGAAAGCTAACTCAGATAGCACCAAACATGAACTTGAAATACTAAAACGCCAGGTGGAATCGTTGACAGCCCTGATAAGGTCACAGAAACCCCAACCATCCACACAGCAGCAACAACACCCACAAGACCTCCGATACGCGAGGGTCCCTCTACAAACCTCACCACAATCACCAATTTCATCCACGACACTCTTAGCGGAGCTACAAACAACAGTCACAAAGCAAATGGGCGACATGTTCGCTCAGATGAAAGAGGAACTACAACAACATATGAAGACACAGATACAACCTATGTACAAGGAGTTCCAAGAACTCAAGCAATATGTGGATGAGTCTCTTCAAGGCGTTAAGAGGACCCGCAAGCGACAATCTAGCATTGACGACGATAAGCCGTATGTCAAATACATCGTAACCACGGAGACTGAGGACGCAACTTCGGGCACTCCCCAACATGGCTAACAGAGCATCCAGACAACAAGAGAATCTTGCTATTTGGCAGTGGAACTGTCGCTCACTACAGAACAAACACGCTACACTCACACAATACATCAAGGCGGCGCTAGTCCCACCCGACCTCATTTGCCTGCAAGAGATCGGGAAAACACCGAAACCCATCGGTGGTTATCGTCTTTACGTCGACCTTAATCACCCAGCTGTAGAGACCCTGGCAAAGAAGGACTTAGCCATAACCGCGACCGTAATACCGGGGGTCGAAACACACCATCAAATAGTCACAATTTGGCCGGTCAAGAAAGGACGCCCTAAATGTGTATTAGTGCACGTGTACAGTCCCCCTAGCGAACGCAAGGCCGACTTCTTGACAATCCTGAACCACGCATCCACACTGCCTTCAAAGCTGGAACCGATTGATTTTCCTTGGCGACTTTAATGCATGGCACACCGTGTGCGGGTACGGGCGAGATACGAGCAAGGGAATCAATCTACTCAGCGCCACCCAGGTCCCACGAGTTGCTGCTGCTCACACACCCAGGAGTTCCTACAAGGATAGGCAACAGCGTGACTCGGGACACTACGCCGGATCTTACCTTTATCAACAATGACAACGGTGTTACCTGGAGTAACCTTGAAGAAAACGTAGGCAGCGACCACTACATCTTATGCACGACGGTTAACACGGCAAAGGTCCGCCTAGCCTTAGGGACGGCCAGGCTGACGGACTGGAAGAAATATCGAGAACGCCAGCAGACAGCTCCCTCGACACCCACTGCGGCAGAAGGATGGAGTAATTTCCTAAAGGAACTCTATACGGCAACCACTAAGGAGCTCCAAACCACACCTGACACGCCGGCTATAGACAACCACCTAGCCCATCTCTGGGAAGCTCGTAGAAGTCTCAGCAAGAGGTGGAAAAGACAGCGCCACAACCGAAACCCAAGGCGACGAATCGAGCGATTGCCGGAAGAAGTAAGCACCTACACTCGAACACTCAATTACAACAAATGGCACAGCTTCTGTGACTCCCTTAGAGGCACACTGAGCACCAAGAAGACATGGGCCATACTGCGATGCATGCTGGATCCGACCAGTACGCGCACGGAAACGGCTAATGGCATGCGGCGACTCATAGGAGAGTACCAAGGGACGGAGACTGAGCTGCTGCAACCACTGAAGACCACCTACACCGGTGAGGCTCAAACACCTACAACAGCACCCAAAGAATACCATGGGGAAACCAACGAAGATCTGGACGCCCCCATCACCTTCGCGGAACTTTACGCAGCCGCGCAGACTTTCATAAAGAACACAGCACCAGTACCAGACCACGTCACCAATGCGATGCTTCGAAATCTCAGTGACACGGCCATCGGACAGCTTGTGCATTTGTTCAACGATCAGGTCTGGAGGAAGAGATGTCGGGTACCAGCGCCATGGAAATCGGCCAACATCATCATGATCCCAAAACCTGGCAAGCCGCGAGAGATCGGACAGCTGCAGCCCATCTCATTAACATCGTGCATGGGTAAGCTCTTTGAAAGAGTCGTGCACACCCGGCTGGAGAATCACCTCGAGCGTAACAGCCTTCTTCCGGACTCGATGTTCGGCTTTCGCAAGGGAGTCTCTGCGCAGGACGTCTTCCTCATGCTAAAAGACGAGGTCCTCGGCCCTCCCCGGGCAGCCTAGACAGAATCCTGCTCGCCCTTGACGTTCAAAAGGCCTTTGACACCATATCTCACTCCGCCATACTAGAGGGCCTTGAGGACGTCGGATGCGAAGAAAGAACATTTCATTACATTCAGGACTTTCTGCGTGACCGCACTGCAACAATTGCGCTCGGAGCGTCACGATCACTCCCGTATGAACTGCCGGGCCGCGGCACGCCTCAAGGTGCAATTTTGTCTCCGCTCCTATTCAATATTGGAATGCGCAAGCTCGCCCTACAGTTACAGGAAGATGAAGACCTCGGCGTGGCAATTTATGCCGACGACATTACGCTCTGGGCGACCAAAGGCTCATACGGGGACAGACAAAACACACTTCAGCAAGCCCTAGACACGGTCGAATCATACACAAAGCATGCCGGCATAAAATGCGCACCGAGCAAATCTGAATACATACATATTCGACCACCAAGAACTCAAGCCAACCGAGCTCTACCGTTACAACTACTTCTAGACGGAGAACCTATCCGAAAAGTCCAGCAGCTACGAGTGCTCGGAATGCATATACAGGAAACGGGCAGTGCCGGCATCGCCCTGTCCAAACTCAAGCGCACGGTTCGCAGTGTTACTAGCCTCATTAACAGAATAGCACGTAGCAGAGAGGGAATGACGGAGACAGACACTATGAAATTAGTACAGGCCTTCGTCATAAGCAGAATCACTTACGCTCTTCCTTTCCAAGCGACCCGACAAACTGACATCGACCAAGCAAATCGACTGCTCCGGATTGCCTGCAAGGCGGCACTCGGCCTGCCCGAAAACACGAGCACTGACCGTCTCAGAGAGCTGGGCATGATGAACACATACGAAGAACTCGCCGCGGCCACACTCATGACCCAGCGCGAAAGACTAAACGCAACACCCCAGGGGCGCTCCGTGCTAACGCGACTACGATACCCACTAACGCCACAGTTCTGTGGAGACGAGACCATACTTATACCACCGGATCTACGAGCAAGAATCCATGTGAACCCCATCCCACGTCACATGAACCCTCACTTCCACGCGAAACGGCGACAAGCCCGAGCAGCCATCCTGCGCAAAAGGCAGGAGGACGCAGACACATACTTTACTGACGCGGGCTTATACCCCAGAGGTGAGACAGCGACTCCTACTTATCTGGCTGTCGCGACAAATCGGGGGAGACCGATCGTAGCAGCGTCCGTACGCACGACTTCAAGCGCCACGGCGGAATCCGCGGCCATAGCCCTAGCCATCCGAGACGCTGACGCCAAGAGCCAGTCGGCTTATATACTCACAGACTCGCAAGACGCCTGCCGCCTCTTCCTTCGGGGAGTTCTACCGGCCGGGGTCCTTCGCATACTAGGACCAAGCCTTCAAATGGACCACGGGATAACTTGGTGTCCCGCGCACACCGGAGTGGAAGGCAACGATCGGGCGGGTCGTCTGGCTCGAGGTATAACAGGCCGAGCCGCGATACATACCGCTCGAACGGATGCCTCTCCGACACCCGGCAGCACACCGAGAGACATACTTGAGGCACAGCAACTAGGAAGACGATCCAAACCTCCACCTCACCCCAAGCTCAACAGACGACAGGCGAGGGACTGGCGCCGAATACAGACAAACACCTACCCACACTTACATAAACTGCACAAAATATTTCCCAACAAACACAGCGACAGATGTCCATGGTGCTCCTCCACCCCGACACTAGAACACATCACTTACCGATGCACGCAGCGTCCGGCAGACGCCGTCTCGCTGCTACTGCACGATACACTTAACAATTGGTCGTGGGAAGCGCGACTCTCTGAACTGGACTTGGGAAGCCAATTGGCAACCCTCGACCAGGCCCGGCGCGCCGCAATAGCCAGTGGGGCCCTGGAAGAGGGGCTCCACCCACAGTAACCAAGCACGATCTTTATTTAAATAAAGTTGTTTCTATCTCTCTCTCTCTATGTGCAGGGCCGGATTAATAGTGGCGAGGGCCCGGTTAAAAAAAACAAGGGGGGCCCTTCCCGCCTTATCTTCTCGTCATTCTTGAGATTTGACGCTTTTCAGAATTCGCTACAAGGAACACACGCCGTATTTAATCGAAGAATGTCCGAAGTGCTTATGAACATCGCCTGGGCATCTACTTTCTCGCAGAGCACGTGGAGAGATTGTAATCGGTATTGAACTATACCAGGAGACAGAGACTATGACAGCAATAAGATTGGATGGACTAGTTGGTTCATATTGAAAGAAGGGTAAACTGCGCGAGAAGTTAAGACGAAAGGAAGAAATAAATATGACATAAGTGCACTCTAAGTGTCGTATCTGTTTCTTACATTCCTCTTAACTTTTAGAGCAGTTTACCCTCGTTTCCATAGACATCTTGCCTCGAAAATCAGGAAGCACGTCAGTGAAAAATAGCTTTCTCTATCTGCTTCACTAATTCGGCAGCGCACGCTTTGGTTGCCTTTGTGTGAGCACTGCTGAAGTAGGCAGGTGGGAGGTTTTCAGAAACTAGGACGCTATAACGTAAAATGATTCCAAACTCTTGACGGCAAAGTTACGTAACCACCGACGCAAGCATCGGGCAGTGACCTGCAGCGTTGTCTGCACAACCCAATCAAACACTGTCCTCGTTTATAGGTCACCTATGTTCGCTTTCAAAACCAATAACATTGTCTACACTAGTGTTTTTTTATATAATTGGCTGACAAGAGGCGAGGAGCACGCACTAGTGGAAATGGTTTCGATGGGGCCGAGCCAGCACAGTAAAAATAGATAACCAGTGAAGAGGGTGGTGCCGGCTACTCCGATTGGTCCGCTTCGCCTTACTTTGCTTGCGGTGGCTGGTCGAAAATCGCGCCGGTGTGCAACGGAAGGATAATAATGCCGCTAAAACGGATCTTCAGCAAGGAAAAGTTGGCAGAGCGGTGTCGTATGCATGCTGAAAGGGCTCCGATAACGTTTTACTTCCACGCAAAAATCTTTATAATGCGCAAATAAATACATGCTCACCGGCAGGTGCGAGTAGCGACGGCCTGAGCAGTCGGCGGGCAGCCATCTTTACCGATAGGTGGCGCTCACATCTCGGAGAAAATTTCATTAGTTAGGCTTAGGAGCGTTCGAAACGAGAAGCGATCTCGAAAATTCCTCAAGATTAGTCATAACACTCTATCGTCGAAGCGGCTTGAGACTAAGCGAAAGCCGTTTACGCAGTCATTTGCTACGAACGAAGTGAATTCTTTACAAACAATGCCAAATTCAATTCGAAGGGGGAGACCGGGACCACCACCATGTTTTTCATAAACTACGTAAACCACGCAAAAACTGTAACGTTAAATCTGAGAAATAGCGTGCGTACCCTAAACGCTATGGTGCGGTTAGAGTTCTGCGCATGCGCATTTCGATCCCGCTATTCCGGTAAGCCCGCAATTACGGAAAACACGCTAAACTAAAACTATCTATTATGTATATGGTATATGCTGACTGAGCACAACAAAAAATTTCAATGGTTTCTTATTCAAATGTTTTCATCATGCGGGTATCTAAATCTTGTAGAAAAGGCGGCGCCTAAAGGAAACGAGATCGATACCGAATTTTTACAAAAAATGTTCTTAATAACACTCGAACAAACAATCATACATATTTTCATTTGTGCACAGATCGTTCACTTTTAAACACGTAATACAATTGCATTTTATCAGGCAATATCCACTTTTATAAGAAAAGGAAACTCATTCACATTGCACACGCCTTTACTGCTAATAAATTGCGGAATGAATTTACTTTTTTACAGAGATTTTCTACTTCAACACAGCGTAGAAAATAGGTTATGCGTTTCGCAGAAGTTCAACTTTCAAATGGGCATGTATACGTATTAACATGTTTTCTCTTTTTATTCATCTTTTCATCAGAACGGTATGTACGTTTCGAAGAGCGTTTTCGTGCCTGTTGCTGGCACAGTTTGTTGATGAGATCTTCAGCATTGACCCTCCTAAGAATCTCCGTCTCCACGCCCATGAGTGACAAATCAATGAGGCGGCTGTCAGTCTTCGTTTATCGAAGCTTGTTCTTGATCAATTTCAGCTTGCTGAGTGATCGTTCGCGGGTGCAATTTGTTACCATCAAGCACAAAAAATTTCTAGCAGCAACATGAACATTTAGAAATGAACCTTCAAGCTTTTCACGAATTAGAAGTTTCAGCATGTCTGCCCCAGAAGAATAGCCTTCGTTGCTCGCAAATGAAATAAACTGTTCAAGCTCATGGAGAAATGTGCCAGCCAGATCAGAGGGAGGCTTTTTCACGAGGTCTATTGCTTGCAGGCGCCTCTGCGCTGGGGAAAAGCAGTTACAATCTGTAAAAACACCAAACTGCAAGCATACTTCGGTGTAAGCGCTGAAGCGAGCTGTGAGAGCGCGTTGGAGACTGTCATTCATGACGAAGAAGGTTTCGCAGCGGAACTTAGCTGAATGATCTGGTGGCTCTGGCCTGCTCGTGCCTTCAGTGGTGTCGTATCGTGTCGATTGTTTTCGCTTTCCCTGGGTACTTGCTTTGTACGAAGCATTGTTCGATGCTTCCTTCGCAAGTCTTCCAATTTATTCGAACCTCTCTCTTAAGCCGAATACGTAATCACGCTACGAATTCATCAGGCTTGCGGCAGAATTCAATGACAATGTTGGGCTCTAAATTGCCTTGCTGGTGGCGTTGAGGCTCTGCGCAACTCTATCCCAAAACTCGGTCATCAGCGCGGTTTCCAGCATTGTCATTGCCTTCAGCAAAGAATTTGCCTCGTGCTTCGTTTCTGCTCGTTCATCATGATCTTCGGATAGTTCCATCAAGGCGGCTTTGACTTCCTTAGAACCTGCTACGAGAGCCCTCGTTGCATCCGCTCTCGCTGACCACTGCGTGTGCGATACTTGCTTTGGGATTACCGCTGTCGCGTTTTCTTTCAAGTGAGCCTGCAGTACAGCCCAGCGATGAGTAGACGCAGCAAAGAAAACGTGTATATGCTGTACAAGCCCGAAAAATGTAACGGCTTGTCCACAGGAATCTAAAGCATGCTCACCGACCAGGTTAACACGAGCAGCGCAAGGGATAAAATTTGCTTGTGGTATGATCATTATATTTAGGCTTCATCTTCTCATCTGTACATAATCATCATCTCGACTTGAGACCATCGTTGTGGGGCTTTGGCTCGGGACAGTAACGAAGAGACTTGCGACCTAACTGTTGTATCACAAGTGATGGAGAGTGCTGTCCGGTCCTTCAGTCCTCTCACTCTACCGGTCATTGCCTAACTTCACATAGAACACTTCCCTGGAGTTCCGCTCGGGTTGCCGCCTATACCAACAGTAGTTGGCGATGTCGCAAGATCAGCAGCCCAACGTGGCAGCACCCGTAGAAACTCCGGCTGCTATCGCTGCTTGGACGGTCACCACTCCTCAAAAAGCCCCCCGGTGTTCGCTGGACTTCGCGGAGACGACGTTGAGGAATGGCTGGAACAGTACGACCGCGTGAGTGCCGTAAATCATTGGGATGATTCTTCCAAACGTACCCACCTCGCATTCTATCTCACGGGTGTCGCAAATACTTGGTTCTTTAACCATGAGATAGATTTCTCCACCTGGACCTCGTTTACACGTCAACTACGGAAGATTTTTGCGAACCCTTCTATCGGCTCAGATATCGCACAGAAGCAGCTTGATGAGCTTGTTCAGCACACCGGCGAGTCCTACACTTCCTACATAGAAGAGGTCCTCGCCCTCTGCCGCCGCGTCAATAACTCAATGGCGGAGAATGACCGCATGCGTCACCTGCTCAAATGCAACGGGCCGGTGGCTTTCAATGCTCTCGTGGTTCATTATCCCACCACCGTTGCCGATATCATAAGGATGTGTCAGCGCCTCGATAAACTTTAGACAATACGCTTGTAACCTGACATGCCTGTTCTCCGGACCACCAACGACAGCGAGCTACGTGAACTCATCCACTCTATCATTCGTGAGGAACTTCATGCCCAAGCCTCGCCGTGCCCTATTGAGGTCCGTATGACACCTTGTCGTAGTCTACGCAATATCGGGAGGGGAGAACTGGCTTCCATGACGTGCGCGCAAGTCCCGATCCCGCATTCCATGCCAACACCAGCTTACCCTCAGATTACCGCTATTCTACCAACCGCCCAGCAACCACATCATCAGCTGTCCGCAGTGCAGGGTTCGCTGAGTCCTCTCGCTCCGAGCGCATCGCCTCAGTCTTACAACGCCTTGCGCCCTCCTCGACAGGTCTGCTTCTATTGCGGCATCCGCGGCCATATTTCAAGGTTTTGTCGACGTCGCCTGCAAGACGAAAGGCGTCGCTATGACGATTTTGAACGGGATGACTTTTCTGCTCCTCGACCAAACCATCGTCGCTCTTACCCGACTTATTCACGTCGTTCACCATCTCCGCCAAACTTTGGCGCAGCCAGTACTTCCCGTTTCCCGCGTCGTCACTCCCCATCACCGATTCGGTTCTCCTCTTCTCCACTTTGACCCGCGACTTCAACCTCTGATCATCGCCCGGAAAGCTAAGCTGTGCAGTTTCAGGAGGGAACGATGCAGGTTTTGGACTGCATCAAACTCCTCCGGAGCGCCCGTCGAATACATTGTTGGTGTATGTTGAAGTTGTACGGACAGAAGCCTTGATGGACACGGGCGCGTCCCTTTCTGTTATTACTATCGACTTGTGTTCCCGCTTGAGAAAAGTGAAGACGCCATATTGTGGCCCTCCCCTTCGTTGTGAAAACGCAGTTCTTGTTCAACCCTCTGGTGTTTGCACAGCGCGAGTTTTTATTGATAGTTTCCTTCACCATATTCAGTTTATCATGCTGCCTTCGTGTACTAATCCCCTAATCTTGGGATGGGACTTCCTTTCATCAGCGTCGGCTTCGATATCTTGTCGTCAACGATTCATTCAATTGACGGCAACTGAATTCTCTGATGTCGACGCTCCCAGCCTGCGTTTTGTAACAACTGTCGATTGTTTAATTCCCCCGGGCTATGAGAATATTTCGACACTGACTTCCAGTATTATCGTTAAAGGTGACGTGTTGCTTGCACAGTGCGGTCACTGTACTTAACCATTCCTCCTAGCCTGGTGCGTTTTCAGGACAGTAGAGCTTTGCTCACTGCACTTAACCCAACTTCTTCTCCAGTTGCACTTCCCCAGGGCACCACCGTGACTTCCTTTGCTCAAACCAAACCTCTTTCGCTGGTTCCGCATTGCACAGAATCACCACCTTCCCATGGCACTACTGATGATCATGCTGCAACCGCTGCTCTAACTGCCACGATAAATCCGGCTCTGACTGCTGCGCAGAAGACAGAACTTTTAGCCCTTCTTAAGAAACACAGCATTTCGTTTGACGTCCACTTCCAAGCTTCTGGGGCACACTTCCGCCCCGGTACATCGCACCGACACCGACGCAAGTTCAATTGTATGCCGCCGCCCATATCGCGTGTCTTCCGCGGAGCGAAAAATCATAGAGGACCGCTTTGCTGACATGCTCCAACGAGACATCATCCACCCATCGTCTAGCTCTTGGTCGTCGCCAGTTGAGAGAATAAACGTTATTACAATATCGCGGAGACCAGTTGTGCCTCGAAGGCGGAACCCTTAGTCCGGGGCCCCATAGGTAGCAGCCGCCACCTTGGCACGGTCGACTAGCCATTGCTGGCCAGCGGCCGTCGCGTCGGTCAGCCACTCCTTCCAGTAGGTGAGGGTGGGGTTTAGAACGGGAGGGACGTTGAGAATGTCTTGGCAAAGCCAGAACATATGCAGTAGGGTGGGGCGGTCGCCGCAGTGCAGGCATTGAGCTAGACCATGGGAGGGGTAGAGGTAGCAATAAGAAAGGGGCGTCGAAAAGTATTCGTCTGTAGTTGTTGCCAACCGACAGCCTGTCGGCGAGTAAGGGAAGCATGAGGTGGGGGGTAGTGTTGCCGAGTTAGGCGTATCTAAGCAAGTAGGGATGCGTTCTAGAAAGGTTGCGGTCGGATGATGGTAGAGCGATCCCCAGCGGCTCGGTATGAGAGTTCTCGGGCCAGCGCATGAGCGTGCTCATTACCGGGGATTGCTGCGTGCCCAGGCACCCAGACCAACCGAAAAGTATGCGAGGTGGATGGTAGGAAGGACTCAAAAATGGACGTGGTGGCAGGATGTAAAGCGTTGAAAATAAAACGCCGACAAGCTGGCTGGGAGTCTGTGGGAATATGATTGGGAAGCAGAAGGGGGGAGAGAAGAGGTGGAAAGATTGCCCTAGCAATCGCACGTTCTTCCAGCAGGAAGACATCGGTTAACGTACGTTCCGAGGCTGCGAATACGGTCATGAGATGAGAGTTCACTACTACCGTGACTCCCCCGCGTTCACCCACTGGGCTGGCGTAAGTGAAGAGCGCACGTTGTGTTGGTCCGAAAGGATGACAGCTCTGTTCAATTTTGCGTCGATTATCGAGCGCTTAATAAGATCACACGCAAAGACGTATATCCGATATGCCAAGAATTGACGATGCCCTTGAAACATTTCAGGGCACTCAATATTTCTCAAACCTCGACCTCCGGTCAGGGTAATGGCAAATACCTATGCACGAAGCGGTAGTGGACAAGAGAGCCTTTGAAACACCGGACGGACTTTATGAGTTTACCGTAATGCCTTTTGGTTTATGCAACGCTCCTGCAACATTTGAACGGATGATAGACACTGTCTTGCGTGGCCTCAAGTGGAAAACTTGTTTGTGTTATCTCGACGACGTTGTTATTTTTTCTTCTACTTTTCGTCAGCACCTTGAGCGTTTTGACGTATTTTGACACGCCTTTCCAAAGCTGGATTTCAGCTTAACACAAAAAAGTGACACTTCGCCAGCAAGAACATCAAACTGTTGGGTCACCTTGTCAGTAAAGATGGCGCCCGACCAGACCCCGACAAGGTTGCTGCGGTGCTTCGCTTCCCTCGCCCAGAAAATCAAAAACACTTACAAAGTTTCCTTGGCCTGGCGTCTTATTTCCGCCGATTGATCAACCTCTTTGCTGTCATTACTTCACCACTGCACAACTGCTCACTTCGGGACGCTGTTTTCCCTTGGACAGACGGCTGTGAGTTTGCTTTCCAAGCACTCAAACGTGCGTTAACATCAGAACCCATGCTCCGTCACTTCGATGGGAACGCCCCTACTTCTCTGCACACTGATTTTAGCGGCCATGGAGTCGGTGGTGTCCCTCTACAGAGCGATAGCACTTTTACAGAGACAGAGTTATTGCGTATGCCAGTCGCGCACTCACGGCAGCGGAACAGAACTATTCGATAACCGAGGAGGATTGTCTCGCAGTAGTTTGGGCCCTACAAAAGTTTCGACCATACCTTTATGGACGACACTTCACTGTAATAACCGAAGGCCACGCCTTATGCTGGTTATCATCACTGAAAAATTTGTCAGGAAGCTTTGGACGCTGGAAACTCCGTTTGCAAGAGTACACTTTTGACGTTGTGTATAAGTCTGGCAAAAGAAAAAAAAAAAAAACATAAAGATGCCGACGCTCTCTCTCGCTGTCCCCTGCCACTTTCATATTCGAGAGACTCCCTTCATTGTTCGTCCCGTGACGATGACGCCGCATCGTCGCTTGTGTTATCATCCCTAGCCGCTACTGACCCGGTATCTTCCAATCATTGCGCTCAGTTCGCTTCATGTCAACGCGACGATTCATACTGCAGCCGGATTATTCTGCGCCTCTGTGGAGTTTCTCCTCCACCTGATGCCAGATTACGTCGCCAACTATGGCAGTTAAAACTCGAAAACACCGTGGGGCATCGTTATGTTTATACTACCGATGGACACAAGTACGTTCCTGTTCTACCACATTCACTGCGTTGTCAAGTCCAACAAGCCTTTCACGAAGACCCATCTACTGGACATTAGGGTTTTCACAAAACGTATTAGAGGCTGCTTCCTCCGACCTGACCTGTCTACCTTCATGGCCAAGTAGGTCGTTCCGTGCGCACTTTGTCAACGCCGGAAACGATCCACTTCACCCCCGGCTAGCCTTTTACAGCCACTACCGTGTCCCCAGACACCTTTTGACGTCTTTGGGATAGACCTGGTCGGCCCTCTTCCCATAACGCCAGTAGGTCATAGATGTATCGTGTCAGCTGCCGACCATCTTACACGGTACGCAGAGACCGCTCCTCTACACTCGGGTTCTGCCTCAGACGTTGCCGCCTTCTTTCTGCAAACCATTCTGTTGCGTCATAGTGCACCTCGCGTCTTGCTGAGAGATCGCGGCAAGGCTTTTCAGTCAACAATGCTCGAAGACGTATCCCGAGCTTCTACCATGCTTCATAAGACAACATCTGCCTACCATCCCCAAACAAATGGGTTAACAGAGCGATTCCATCGCACAGTGACGGACATGATATCCTCGATCCCGAGGCCATATCCCGTTCCGACCATGATGCAGTGGTTACGTGGAGCTCGAAGAAGCGGAACCAGTCTTCCACGGCCCCATCGTCCGCTGATCCAGTGTACTTGGGGACGTCGAGGGCTTCCGATTGTGTGGTCAAGATGCTGGTCTGTTTCGGTGTTGGATCTGTGCGCTGAGGTTTCACAGCGTGGTGGGGAATACTTGCATGTTCATGTGCGGCTGCTGAGGTGGCTGCCAGGTCTTCATCCTGTAGACTTCTGTGACGCGAGCAGGAGGTTGCGGACAGAGACAAATATGGTCGCCCGAACATTGCCCTTAAATTTCGTCTCCCTCTTTCCCCACTAATGCACCGCACCGTCCTTGTGTGGTTCGTGAGATATATATATATATATATATATATATATATATATATATATATATATATATATGTGTGTGTGTGTGTGTGTGTGTGTGTGTGTGTGTGTGTGTGTGTGTGTGTGTGTGTGGGCGTGTGTGTATGTTGTAGATATGTTTTCCTGTGCACAACCTTTTACCAATTGATGGTCTCTTAAGTCTCCGTATAACCCGCAAGTAGGAATTATTAGAGAACGATGACACCGGTAGCGAAGAATCAAACCATCACTCCTTCGGAGTCCTCCGTAATCGGAGTTCCATATATATCCATGTTTCATTGGGCGTTGTTTGCACTATCATATGAAAGCATAGCACAGCACAGAAACCTCTGCGTCAGCTTATTACCGGTTATCTTTTTTTCAGCGCAGTAGACGAGGTTTCAAACAGAAACCGCTTTATATACGCCTTCGCATTGCGCGTTCTGAAACTGTTGGACCGTAGCTGCTCGAATCCCAGTCCGGCTGCTGTCTGTGTCCATCAAGGCCCTTTCACATGCTGCTACTGGTGTGGTCGCACACGTCATCGGTGTGGTCGCACACGTCAAAATGCGATTTTTTGACGGCTCATTCACATGACTGTGGTTTCAACAATGAGACTGATGCGACGCCCAGGGTTGCTTGCTGCGAAATCTTGTGGCATAATTCATGTAATTTTTCAAATGTAATGGAAAAACCCGTGCGTTACAATATTATTGACCAGTCTTTAATAGGAGAAAATAATACGCGTGTTTTGTGTTTTAAAAACGCTTCAAAGTTTAATTTGTTTTGGAGTGCCCAACAGCGGTTTATGAAGTTCAATACGAGGAGACATGGCGGAGGTAAACAGCTGTTCGCAGCTGGTAGTTCAGCGCTGTGTGCTGTCTCGTGTGTCTTTTATGCTGGTGTCGTTCTTCCTGGCCGAGAACCAGCACTGTCCCTCGACACAACCCTCCCTGTTCACACGGCACCCACGAATGAATACGCACTTGATGCCGTCGCCCGCGCTGCCCGCGCTGCCCACGCAAGGGAAATTGCCCGTGACCGCCTTCTGAACTCCCAAGAGAGTCAAAGGCACTTGTACGACCGGCGACTCCGAGACTTGCGCCTCCCGCCTGGTTCTTCTGTGCTTCTGTGGTCTCCGTCGCGTCAGGTTGGCCTGTCAGAAAAATTGTTTTCTCGCTACACAGGCCCCTACAGAGTGCTTAGTGCCGTGACTCCAGTCTCCTACGAAATCGACCCTGACGCCCCATCTGCTTCCCAGTCCAGTGATATCGTGCACGTTACACGACTGAAGAAGTATCACCCTCCCAATGATGACATTTAGACTCTACGAGACGTCGCTTCTGCCGCCGGGGAATTCTGCTACACGCGTGTTGTATTGGGTCGTTTGAACGAGGCGCGCGGGCGCCATCACTCGGGCAAAGAGGAGGAAGAACGAACTGGGCTCGCACTGTGAATCCAACCGGTCAGCGCTGCAACCGTTGCTGTAAATATATTCTGTAAATAGTTGCTCGTATAATTGACTCGTCCCTTCACGTAAAAATATCCTCAGTCAGTTATTCTCAGCTTCTGTTTCAATGACATGGCGTTAGGACGCAGACAATCAGTATGGGCGCCTACGGATGGATCTAGAATCCGCAGTATCGATGCCATGGGTTACGAGTGATATCTGGCGAAGATGGGTCAGAGAAAAATAAAAAATATCGCGGTAACATTCTGTAGTGTTTGGGACTGTTCGGCAAATTCGCTAGTGCGCAGTGATGCGGAAGAAAGACAGAGAGTCGTTTTGGAGCATTTATAAAATGAAAAAGAATCTTTAAAATATGGATATACAGAGAGTTGATAATCTGCGTAATGGCAGTCAGTGTGTCCACACACACACACGAGTATAAACGGGCTGAGACAGTCCCGTGTTTCGAGGCTCACGCTTCTGTCGTCACGGCACTGCGGGTTCACCCGTGCTCGAGCCGACTGCGACGACGACACGTTCATGCCCCGTCCAGCATGGTTCTCGGGCTCGGCACACTCAGGAGCAGCAACGGCAGCATCCAGGGAACGCCTTGTCCAGCACGACCTCGGTGCACAGCTCGAACGCCGCTCGCAATCCACATGCGGCGGTCGCATGTGAGGACCGCGTCTAGCACAGCAACATCTGTGCCAGACGAACGCTGCTCGGCACAGCTCAGGTGCAGCAGCTCAGGGACCGGCGGCACTCGGGTCAGCCAGCGTCTCGAGCACTGGAAGCAGGAACCCTGGCTTCCTCGGACGCCCTCGTCCTCGTTTGACTCCGCGATCCTCCGCACCTTGCCACGGACGTCTCGCCTGGCAGGACCTCTCGCCTCGTTCACCCCAGGAGCTCGGAACTGCTGCCCGCCTGGTTCGAACACTGCGAGCTCGCCTCGTGCCGCCGCACTCGTGCACCCGTTCACTTCTTGCCGGAGCTTGGATGGCCGCTCCGATCCTCCAGCGGCACCTCGCGGCACTTACATATGACAGATGCTAACAAGCTGCGAACATCTTGAGAAAGAAAGTGTACAATCATTGCAATGCGACCAGTGGTAACATACGGGGCAAAAACTTGGAGGCTAACTAAGAGCTCGAAACAAGAACGGCGCAAAAAGCGATGGAGCGAAAAATGTTAGGAGTAACGTTCAGAGAGCAAGCGGGTATATCTCATATTCTAGTGACATTATTAAACAAAATGGTGCTGGGTAGGCCATGTAATGCGAAGGGCAGATAAAATGCGGATCGTGAATGTTACATAATGGGTGCCAAGCGGAGGGAAGCGCACTCGAGGATGACCGAAAATAATATGGAGTAATGAAATTAGGAAATTTGCAGGGGCGAGTTCGAATCAGCTAGCGCAAAACTGGCGTAGTTGGAGATCGTAAGGAGAGGCCTTCGTCCTGCCGTGGGCATAAATATAGCCTGATGATGATGATTATGATGCTGAGGCAGAGAAAGCTATTACTTGAAAGGCGTTGGTGCTTTGTACGCACACTGAGGGGTTGCGATAATAAACGGGTAGCCTCCAAACGACGGCGGCTATAAAAGGCTCGTTTTTTAATCTTCTGGAAAAAGTTATAGTACACACATATCTTCACTTTCGCCTTTGATTAGACAACTTAATAAAATTCATCAATACCACAGTACCCGGCTTTCAATATAGGATATGCGTTTTGGTACGTCAAACTCGATCAATCAATACATCAAATAATCAATGAGTAATTCAGTCAAGCTCATTTTTTCCAATTTATTCCAATGGTCTTTATTGGGAACCTCGTCTGGCGCCATTCATGTCGATGGCTTGATTTATCAGAGGTAGCCGCATACGATGCACAGCGGCACACGTGGATACTGCGAGCATCCGGAAAAGCCTGAGCGGCGATGCTTCGAACGCATCGTATGCTCCAGCCAGCAACTCTAGTTTCAGCTGCTTCATGCAGACACAAACACACTACTCCGCCATATGTTTTGCCACATTCTCTGTTCTCTATAAGTGCGCCATGGGCTGGTGTCACTGAACACGTCGTGTTGCAGCAGGCAGTAAGCGCCCAGGCACACTTGCTTAATCTTCGAAAGTTTTATTGCATCACTATGGGATCCGTTTAACGATGACAAAGTTTTCGCGGAACGGATACAGGACTCATCGTTTGTCTGCGACATAATGCGTCCTGCGTGTGTGCGAGCCCATCATTTCCTTTGCAGTTGTGTGAGGATTGCACGCTCGCAGTTGTGGCGCAAGCGCATGCAATAGTAAGTTCAGACGGTGAATCCCTTGTTTGTGTGCCATGAAAAGTGCACGGAGAAGGCAAGGGCACGCTATATCCGACTATTCCTGCCCGCAGCTGTCGCGTCCACGTGCGCTCTTGTCGAAAGGGTCTGCAGCCCGGGGCCTGGGTGAGGAGTACGAGCGCAAGTCTGGGGAAGATTAGTCATCGGCACATGTTTCACTCACCTGCGATGACTGCCAAGCAAGCAAGACTGAGTTTGACGCACACACTGCTCACCAAAATCTGGCACTACGAAGGGTTTTCGCAGTAACGGTGGAAGTGTGCCGAACTGCTCTGGAGCACTATCGTTGCCACCAGTTGGTGAAGACGACCTAAGAATGCACAACTGCGCGATTCGGCTCTTCGTTCTCTGCTTGGTCATCACGGGTAAGGCTTGCCGCGTTTCGGCACACCTTTCATCTGTTTTCTCTTATCTGGGGTGAAGCGACAACGTGACTTGATAGCGCGAAAGGGACCCGACCATGTGGGCATATCTTTCGCTTTCCTATCGAGGCATGTAGACTACTTTTAAGTCTTGCTTTCTCAACCGGCTTCTATGGTCTGAAAAAAAAACTGTGCGAGGGTGTTTCCAGTGGTTACGGCATTCTGTGGCTGAACGCGTGTGGCGGGTTAAATTTAGGTTGCGGTGGCATGGTGGTGGGGACCAAATGCTAGAGGTCCCATGTACTGAATCAAGGTTAAAGAAAGCCCCGTGGTCAACGGCGCCTTCCGTAACTTTCATAGCGCTTCGCGGCTACATTGGAATTTAGATTTCCATGGATGAACCATATCGTACAACAAAACCAGCTTTACCTGCATGTAATATTTCGGGCTTGCTTTATTCGTAGTTGACTGATGCGAAAATGATGTGGTTTGGCGGCAAATATTTTTACTTAGTGACCAGCAACATCATTTAAGCGGCATCGCTTAAGATTTTGGAGATATTTTAGCGATATCAACATTAGAGGAAAGTTGCTTTCAAAGTGCCTTTTAGAACTCACTTTATTATTGAAAAGCCAGTAGGGCAGCCGGAAATGGGGGTACGACATGTGTGCTCTGCGACCTTGACAAAACAACGGCGGCGTCTAGTCACGGAGGCTATATGCAGTGGATAATTTCGCACAGGGCAACAGGATTCCCATAACGCTCAGAAAATTTAACTTTTATTTATGATTCACAAAGCCTGTTAGAATGGGTTTGAACTCTGCGAGCGTAGCAGTTACTCTAAATAGGTTCCACTGGTGGAGGTTCTTAAACGTACCAGTAAATACTTACCGGAACTTATTGAAATAAATTTTATGTTAAGATTTATCACCCGCACGTAAATGGCGAGACAGATGAAATTTCTCTTGCCTTTTACCTTGACGTAAATATTCTCGCTCTAATTTAAGGACACGAATGAGCAAGCGCAAGTGGCCCGGCTCGTTCAACGCGAATGTGACGCGAATATCAACGAACGACTTTGGTTCCTTATGGCCTCGACAAGCCATTAGCGCACTTTAAAGATCTCGGGCGGATCAAGGGGCAGCAGCATGGTATTTGGCCTGTATCTAAGCCACGTATTTGTGGTCTCACTGTTAAAATGACCAAGCCAGCGTCGCACAACGTAATTATTTTTTCACGAGTCATCAATTTTATTTATTTATTTATCCAAAATGCCCCCAAAGGCCATCATTACGAGGGTGTTACATGGGGTGGGGAATCACAGGAACACAGACAATAATAACAGATTATACTTATACATCATACTAAAAACAAGAGAAAGCACAAAAGAAATAATAGAGTGAAAAACATAGGCAATGTACAAGATAAGCCACAAATATTGCAGATAAAACATTAGTGCATATTAGGAGAACAAAAGGCAACTGCAATGAAAAGCAAACGCCAACAGACATGGAAAACACAAAGTCCCAAAATAATAATAATGATAAGAGTAGGTGGCAAGTCATGAGCAAATTAGATCTTGAAACTTAGTTAACTCGGGTTCCATGGTAATGTCTGATGGTAAGGCGTTCCATTCAGTTATTGTGCACTGTAAGAACGAATATGCATAATGGGATGACTGGCAGTTAATGCGTTTGATTCTATACGGATGATCACGACGTGGAAAGATAGCTGGTGGTGACTGAAAGAAATCATCATGAAGTGATGGATGATAAAGCTTATGGAAAGTGATAGGCGATAAATTTTACGACGAAGTGCTAAGTTTTCCAACACAGTATTATTGTTAACGAGGTGACGCTGGTATAGCGTGAATATTCTGAAAAAATGAATCGCGCAGCACGCTTCTGCAAGGCTTAGATGTTACTGACGATATAAGTTTGTACGGGATGCCAAATGGCAGACGGGTATATCTAGTTTAGGACGGATTAATGGGGTGTACGCTAGTTTTTTAACATGCACTGGGGCTATTTTTGGGTTATGTTTACGAAGTCCGAGAGCATGGTTAGAGGAGGCAACGGTAAGATTAATATGATTATTCCATGATAAATCTGACTGAACATTGATACCAAGGAGCTTGTAAGTTGGGGTGAGTTCCACATCGCTGTTATCAAGGGTGGTTCGAATTTGGGGCCTATTCGTGAAAGACAAGAGTTTAGTTTTGGAAATATTTAACGACATTATCCAATTTGAACACCATGCACTTATCGCTTCCAGGTCAGTTGGCTATCAGTGTTGCTTGTTATACATCTATAAAGTACACAATAGTCTGGAAATAGTCTGATTTTAGATGACACGCAACTGGGTAAATCTTTAATATAGATTAGAAAGAGTAAAGGTCCAAGTACGCTGTCTTGTGGAACACCAGACGTACCATAAGCATAACATGAGTTAGACTTGTTACCTGATGTAAAGTTAATTCTAGATGAGAGAAAATCTGAGCCATGCAATTATATTAGGGTGAATGTTAAGCTGCGAATGTTTAAGTAACAACCTATGGTGTGGAACACAATCAAATGCCTTAGAAAAATCTAAATCTATTGAAACTTGAAACACAGCGTCTATCAGTGCGTGTAGGTTGATAATAAACCTGGCATGTTGGGTTTCGCATGAGTAGCCCTTGCAAAAGCCGCGCTGATGCTTGAAAGTAATGTTATGGTCTTCAAAGAAGTTGAGTTGACTGTGTATATGTTCGAGTAATTTACAAATATTGCTGGTTAAGGAGATGGGACGATAACTAAGCGAAGAAGCACGATCGCCTGAGTTGAAACTGGCTATGATTTTAGCAATGCGCCAATCATTCGGAATGCAGCCAGTTGATAGTGACTGGGAAAATAGAGCGGTTAACATGGAACAAATACTTTGCTATGTATTATTTAATCATTTATTATTGAAGCCTAGATGATTGGCACTAGATGACGTTTTAAGATTGGTTACTGGGGATGAAACCCCATACTCATTGATGAGTACCTCGTGCAAAGTGATTGCCACTAAGGCCTTTAGTGTAGGCAATGAGATAACGTTTCAAAGAGGGAAAATTGTTACAGACGTATCATTAAGAAGTTCAGCACAATCTGAATTGGGATAGGAACGCCATCAGAATCGCTAAGAGTGATGTCAGTGTGAATTCCAGGGTTCACAACAGGCCACAAGCGACGAGTATTATTTTATTTACCTTAGGGAAAATTTGCAAGTTAAGCCCCGACCAAGCGCTCCTACATGCTAAAAAAATAAAGTTACGCGTGCTCTCCTGAACCAGGCAGGATTTGTAACTTTTGTAACATGATTTGTGATCGTCCCTTGTTCTGCAAGTACTTCAGTAACTTCATAGCCCTCAGGGATTTGCTGGTACATTAACTGTTTATTCCCCACCAGCATGAACACTAGACGAAAGCGATACGTTTCCGTAGATGCTTTTGGCCATGTTAGCTTCGATTATAGCACTCGAAACAGCCTACTACATTATTATTGATTCGATGGTTCGAGCGACATTTTTAGCGACATTGCAGCACACGTAGAGATAATTTAGCGATTTCTTTGTCTGAGTTTAGCGACATGCTTGGAAAAACGTGCTTGACAATACTACGTGAAAAATGGTAGGGGTGCGTTCAGCTTCGCGTGAACGAGCCGAGCCGTTGTGATACTTACACATTTCTGCAGTTGATCTTTTCTGTTATTTACCTGCTTCGTTCTGAATATTGCCATAATAGGTTTACACCCTTTTATTTGCTGCTATGCTTGTGAACGTCAACCTAGCGCTACGGCTGCGCCAACGAGTTTGACTGAACTAAAACATTGTCGCCTGGTCTATGTAACATCCAGACGTATACATTGAAGGCATGAGTATAGTGAAAACCGGGAAACGTTGCATGAGCACGGCGTCTATATTATTTTCCGAGACCACAGTAACGTGTTGATGCGGTTCCTTCCTATCCTAAATCTATATACATGTTGCCATGTCATTGTTACTGCGGATTTTCAAGTTTGTATTACAATAAATTTAGCCTTTCCAGCGGTTTTATAGATTACCAATTTAGCTCTGACGCTGCCTTTGCAGACTATACTTATAAGGTGTAATCGTTGTTAATCCCTCGTTGAAGTTCTTTTCATCTTAATTATTTTCTGTTTTTAATACTACAGCCATTTCTTCCAAAACACTGCTAAATGATCATATTTAAGAATTATACATATATATTTTATTAACTGTGGCCTTGTTAAGAACACTCTTTGTATCCCGCTTTTTTTCTACTTGTGGCGTTGTTTTTTGCTTACAAATTAGTTTCTTTTATTTATGCTCTTTTGAATTTTCTTCGCAGCCACAGATCGACCGAGCACGTCGCTTGTAAAATATTTTGCCAGTGCATTCCTTTCGCACAAAATTATGCTGAGATTTCCTTCATCCACCCCACCTTTTCAACCCTCCCCTTCATTTCTTTTTTCCCAGATATCTATGGTTCAGGCAAACTGCTTATTGCCAAGAAAGGCTAAGTGCTGTTAAAAAGCTGAAAGCGTACACGCTAATCACTGTAGCTCACCGTAGCATGCCTGCAGTGGCTGCTGAATGCATAATTGCTTTCCTGAAGAAAATAATAAACATTTGGAACTTGGAACCTGCGTGAGAGTATCTCTGCGAGGCCTGCCCGTAACGTTCGTCCAGTGAGTCAATAAAAGAGAGAGAGATGATTTCGTGGCACCACGCTCTCTTTCGCTCTATTCACTCAAACTGACCCGGACTGCATCTAGTACGAGCCGGAGTGCGGTATGACAAGGCAAAATTTGATGCGTGCACTTTTCGTACAGCCTATTTTTAGTATTTGTGGAAATGGAGATCGATCAACAGATGCCAGGAAAGGATCAAGATCAAATTTCTTGTGAAATTGTGAAAGAATGGTGCAGCAATTCATCAAATGTTGCAAAGGGCGTATGCAAAGCATGCCCTAAACAAAAGAACTGTGTGCACTTGTGTTGGGGAGGCAGTGCAGGCCCTAAGGACGACGCAAGATCAGTACGCCCCTCCACCTCGTGCGTTGACGAAAACATCGATCGTGTGCGTTCTCTCATGTTCTGTTACCGCCGGCTCACGGTTAGAATGAAATCAGACGCACTCAGTTTGGGAAAGTCGTCCGTGCAGGAAATGAAAAAAGCTTTGTGACAAGATGGTGCAAAAACTGCGGATTTCTGGGCAACAGTTGCGACGAAAAGAGTGTTGTATGAAGACGACAGCAAGGTACTCTTACAAAGAGTCGTCAAGGGCGACGAATTTTGGATTTACGAATATGATATCGAGCTGAAGTCAGAGTTGAAAAAGAAAGATTAGCTAAGGCCAGGGGAAGGGCTTAAGAACACAGCAAAGATCAGTCGTGTTGATCGGGTTTTTTGATTGCCAAAAAAAAAATGGTGCACCACGAATTTGTACCTGAAGGCGAACTTTCAACGCAGCTTTCTTTATGCAAGTCCTGAAGCGTCGGAAACAGTTCGTGCACTGCGTATCATCGAACTGTCGAAAAAAGGGCGCTTAATTACGTGTCAGGGTAATGCCCCTGCGCACTCGGTCTTGTTACCACCGAAGTTTCTAGCAATAAATTCCATAGCTGAGCTAAAACACACTCTCTACTTGCCGGGTTTAGCCTCCTCAAACTTTTTTTAGTTTTTATAATTTTTATTATTTTTGGTTCCCCAAATGCAAGCTGGTGCTCTGGGGGCGGTATTTCGGTGATGCGACGACAGCCAGAAACGAAATCGTTGCTAAAGCGGCTGGCAGAAGAGAACTTCCGAAAGTGCTTTTATCAATGAAATGCAAGGAAGCATTGTGGTTCTTCCTAATGCGAAGTATTTTGAAGGTGACCATATTCATGTATCTGAAAGTTTGTGAAAGTTGTGAAATGAATTCTGTATTTTTTAAACGTACTGCACCAACATTTCGGACAGGACTCGTCTTTTTTTCTTGAACACTTATTAGAGCGGCAAGAAAATTTTTTTTCTCGGAATTCAATCGTTGGTCGCAGCAGCTTCCCTAGCCTAAAGAATGCACGCTTTATTTGAGGACAATCTGATAACCCAATTCCTGCTCCCAGGAAGGAGTGCACCGTTTGGCATGAAAAACAGGCCAAAAAGTAGGCTTTGCTGGATTCGCTCTCACTGCACAGATGGTAGTAAGTGTCATTGCGGGACTATCTTATACTAGCCCACAGGTGTTTTAGACGCTTTTCCTCGTCCCTGCCTTCCCCGTTTTTGTTTATTTTTCTTTATTTTAGTTACTCTGCTTCGCTTATTATCTTTTCGCTGCAACATCGACGTTCCAGTCGTGGTGAAATGGAGATAATAACTAAAATATTCTACCATATCACAAACATATAAGCTTGATAAAATTGGATCATATATTGGGCTTATTCATCTCATAACGATTTGCTTTGGTCTATAAACGTTTCCGTGGCGAGGTGCTCTGTGGAGGCGTGCGGTGTAATTTTGAAAGCCCGGAGTTCTTTAATGTGCACCCTACGAAAACAAGGAGGGAACACAAAATGTGTTACAAAATTGCCCTACATTTTCGGCTTTTGTCACCTAAACATTTTAGCAGTTTAATCATATTTTGGGCCCGCAGTGCAAAACATTCCCTGCATAGTGTGTGTGTGTAAAAACTTTTTATTTACAAAAGTCCTGAGGCTCGACTATTTCAAGTCGAGGCGGGCCGCTCCCACGATGGCACCGTTAGGCCCAGCCCTTCAGCGACATCGTGGGCCCTCTGGACAGCCCGTAGCTGATCTTGAAAAGATGAACTCTCTAGCATCTTCTTCCAATGGAGCCATTCTTCTTCAGGGTTGGTGAGAGTCGCAGGGCATCCCGCGAGCATGTGTCTGATCCCAATGATGCCATTACACGCATGACAATCTTTCTTGACCTCTCTTTCTGGATACATTTTATCAAGGTGGTACGGCGTGGGATAAGTTCCTGTTTGTAATAGTCTCATTGAAACTGCCTGAGCCCTGTTCAGCTTTGAATGTGGCAATGGAAATTGTCTGCGTCCTAGATAGTAGTGTTTAGTAATCTCGTTATATGTTAATAAATGATCTCTAAATTCCCCGGCCTGGTGGTGGATGGCTCGGTTGTGACTGTCACGGCTAGCAAGTCCTCGTGCCAATTCATGAGTAACCTCATTGACGTTAGCCCGGGTCTCGTCCACTTCTCCCATATGCGCAGGAAACCATTGGATTTCAGTTCTCATACTCATAGTGTTTTCAATAAGTTGAGCTGCAACCGCGGCCACGTAGCCTTTATCGAAACCCTTTATAGCAGCTTTGGAATCGCTGTAAATAAAAGTCCATTTATTGTTCCTGATGGCTAGAGCAATTGCCACTTGCTCCGCCACCATGGAATCTTTGGTAAATACAGTGATGGCATCTTGCACCTTCCCTTGAATGTTTGCTACTACGGCAGTATATGCTTCTTTCCCTGTCACCCAGGCAGCATCTACGAAAGCCGCCTGTTGATTCTGCTGTTGTATCTCCCGCAAGAGTGCTTTAGCTCTTGCCTTTCTCCTTTTGATATTGTGCTCTGGATGCATGTTTCTAGGGAGAGGGGTGGTTCTAATCAGATCCCTAATCTCAGCTCGCAACTCCACTTCATCCTCCAGTGGGCGCCTTGACCTATTTAGCTCTGCCCCTATTGCCTGTAGTATATTCCTGCCGGCTCGTGTTTTTGTCAATCTTTCCTGTTGCGCAAGCTGCTGAGCCTCCGCAATTTCCTCTATTGTGTTGTGCACCCCTAGACTCATCAGTCTCTCGGTTGCAGTGTTAATCGGTATTCCTAGGGTAGCTTTAATGAGCTTCCTAATCATCGTGTTTAGGTTGTTAAGTTACACCTGCGTCCATTTGAATAATCCAGCAACATATTTGAAATGACAGAGAGCAAAACCATGAACTAGCCTCAAAGCACTGTCTTCCCCCAGGCCTCTGTGTCTATTGGTAATTCTCCTTAGTAGCCTAATTACTTCATCGGTTTTATTTGAGATATGCTGTATTGTTCTATAGTTCGCATTAGTGCCCATAAGATATCCCTATTTTCACTGCATGCGAACTTACTTTCATGTAGATGTATCCTAAGGCACAAAGAAGCATTGCTCTGAATTACGCTGTTCGGTTACGCTGTCCGAACCACATCAGACGGGACAGAATCGGGCGGCTGACGTATTCACTCTTTCAAGCACTTGCTGAAGGAATGTTTTTTCAGAAGCAGAATTTGTCTGTATCGATAACAAATAAATTCGCATGCTCACAGGCCATAATTATCTCCCCGTTTTCATTGAAGTTATTCTTGGTAACGGGTGGCTTAGGACAGCGTGCACAATTGAGCGCTGTTCGTAAAAACCCTTGCAACGCTCCGGAGCGTTTGAATACGGGATTTACAGCAATTTGTGAAATTGGCCCACACACTTTTAACAGTATACCTACGAATTGCTCATAACCTGCCCTTTATTTCCGCCAAATACAGCCTAAGCGCCTTGTTGTGTTAACTGAGGAGATCGGGTTAACCTACAATGCGTCTACTCGAGCGCATAAAAATAGGCCGGAAATGAGGGTTCAGTAATTATTTCCAACGATCATAACTAAGCCAGAAACGTCAACGTTTCGCCACGCATTACGCTTAAGATTGCCTCCATTTTTACCAAATTTACACTCCGTGTGGTATACATTCGTCTCAAAGCACAGGGAAATATAGCTAATAACGGCCTTACAAGGCTTTCGATCAGTTGCTTAATAATATTTTTTTTAACAGCGGCGCTATTTAAGCCGAGCTATTTAAGTCGACAGTTCGAGCGTAACATGCGAACAGAAAATGTGGGCCGATCCTGGCGGTATTGCAGAAAGGGTCCAAGCGCATAACCCGGTGAACTAGCGAAGCTGAGTCTGGCTAAGTCTATCTAAGCATCGTTGGGACTACTGAAACTTAGTAAGTCATTGATAACCAATCGATAGCGAATCAATAGCTTATCCGGAAAATTTCAGAAAATGCTGGTGATGACTTGACAGTGCTTAATCTAGCCCAAATACGTGGCCAATACCTTGCGATAGCCAATCGAAACCGATCGATACCGAATGGATAACCGAATAGATAACCGAATAGATACGAATTGATACCGAATAGATAACCGATCAATAATCAGTAAATTTCGGGAAATGCTAGGGATGACTTTGTACGCCTTAGCCTAGCCCAAATGCGTGGCCAATACCTTGCGCTCGCCTATTGATAGTGAATCAATAGCGTTTAGATAACCAATCAATTATCAATAAATTTCGGGAAATGCTGGGGATGACTTGGTAGTGCTTAGCCTAGCCCGAAAGCCAGGACTAGCTAGGTCCCATCAGCTGCGCTGTCTCTTCAGAATTACTCTTCCCTTGCAAGCTACGTATTTTTTTTCTAATGCTGTAAGCAACTGACACTCTTGAAACTTTGCTCACGTATCAAGCATAAACTGCGTCATATTCACTATCAATTTCAATTTTGTGTCACGATGACTTCTTTTGGCACATTGGGCAAACTTTATGTTTGATTCTAAAAATACGCTTCTCAACTATGAAATGCTCGCATAAGTAAGTTCTTACAAAAGCTTCAATGAACCTACACATTTTAGCTCTTCAGCACACGTAACAGTTAACATGATTGCATTTTTTTTTTCAAACATAAAATTGCTGCTCCCTTCTGTCTGTTTTCCAGGGCAGCAGAGAAACATTGTAAGCGTCTGATATACCGCCGTCCAAAAAGCAAACAAAGGCATTGGAATTTTTATTAAGCCTCTTGTTAAGCCACACACTTCACATACTTTCGACTCATCATCTCAAACATGTTCTACATTCCTTGTACATATGAGCTCCTTGGATTATTTAGTTCTGTTAGAACACCGTGAAAATGCGTAGACTATGTCAAATTGGCAACTTCGCTTCGCAATTAGAAAGAAAAGAAAGAAACTACGAGAAAAATAAATGCTCCCGCTTGAAAATCGCTCTTTTAGCCTTGCGGCCGCTGGGAGCACAAGTTGTTGATATCAAAGCAATTGGTGAAATCATCAGGGAGAAGTTATTTTTTTATAATTCCAAGGGAGAGGCCAACGCTTTCAAGCGAAAAGATTATGTCTCAGAACGAGGAGTTGTTGGTGTAGATTTTCTGATAAGGACGATTCGGGCACGCCTAAGGGAATGTGAATTTCACGCGTGTGAGGATTGACTTCAGCGAAGCTTTCTTTTTGGGAGAAATACTCTTCTTATTGAGGGGCTATTTGCAAGTGAAGAGCACGCGATGACGTTGGACATGTGCTCCCAGAAGCCGGCCCGCTCCGCGTAACAGCAGACGACAGAAAGCACGGTCTATCGCCCGCACTACACAAAGAGCGGAACTCGTCTGACGTAGTAGAGAGGTTTAGCTTCTCCACTCTTTACCGAAATAGCACGCTACGACAAACGTGAACCATAGCAACAACGCTGGTAACGACAGTTGCCACACTTTGTGCAACAATACGTGGAACGTTTTTAATGCGATTAGCATCATTTGCCTATTACAGTTGTTTTGAGCCTAGCTATCCGTCTATCTGTCCAACCTGTTGCGGCAACCTAGTGACCCATGTTGGCTACCAGCTTGGGTCAAAAGGTTTGTGTCCGTGGTCGTGATGGCGTTGTGATCTTTCTATTGTAGTGATTCCAGCTTTGTCTTCTGATTATCTTCATTCGGTCGTCGTCACGCCTTCTATCCAGTGGGTCAAGTTTAACAGCTTGGACCACTAGGTGTGTGATGGTAATGCCATCGAGGCCATCGCCAATCCAACTCTGTCACGTGACAAGTCGTCCTCCCACCATTGCCGTTATACAGTCTTCATTCCATTGTACTCATATCATTGCCATCCAATTTGCGTAATCGTCATACAGTTGTCGGCACGCATTCTTTGTTATGCTGTCGTCGTGATGCCGTCATGGTCCGTCCATCGGCGCCATTCTAACTTTGTTATCCGACTGTCCACGTGCCACTTTCGTAACACACTCGCCGTCGTGGCGTCGTCCTTGAGTTGTTGTTTTGCAATCGAGATCACTTCCAATATCGCCATCCCATTGTCGTCATGTCGCGCTCATTGATCCATCTACGCCATTGCTTTTTCGTCATTATATCGTAATCATGTTGTCATCATTCAGTTATGGTTATGCCAGTCTCGTCATGAGATCGTTGTGAAACAGTCACCGTCACGCATCCGTTGTCATTCTATTGTGGTCATACCATCGTAGTCATTCCAGATTCGTCATTGGTTGTCACGGTACCCTCATCGTCCCGCGATCGCTGTCATTCACTCGGCGTCATCCTGTTGTCCTGAAGTTGTCATTGACATGCTGGCATCGTTATATCATAGTCATTATTTAAGGATTGTCATCTCATTGTCATCATGCCGTGGTCGTCATAACCCTTTGTCGTTGTTTCAACGTCATTCCTTCTTCGTCATTCCATCGTCGTCACTGCGTCGGTGTGATAGCCGTATTCATGCCGCCATGCTCATGGACTACCTTCGCAAGCGAGTGCCATAGCAAAGTAAAACGGTATCGCATTACCGTCGCTAATCGCATTACCGTCGACACTCATATTGAGATGAGTTCTGCCGTGATTTTCTAATCACGAGATCAATTTAATATAAAACATAAGGCACTGCATGGTGTCCATTGCATTGCTGCCAACCCCTTACAACAAAAGATAAGTAGCAAAAGGTTAGTTACTGCAATAACACAGAGTCTTAGAATCGCGGTAGTCGCTTTACGAACGTTAAACGTAAGCACCTTTGAGGGGCGTTGCGGTGCGCGTTCTTCCTAAACTTTTAGTTTATTGTACTGCAGAGCAAACGGGTGAGGAAGACGATGTGAAACAATGCGTCATGTGGTGCCTCGTGCCAAACGTATCCAATCCAAGGCAATCCATTAGCAACGATCTTGTTGTTGCTATGCGGACGCGTCTCGTTAGGCCTACGTAGGCTGAAATCGTGGAACGATCTCAGAAAATAATCGCGCTGTGCGCTCATAGCTAACGTTTCTACGTGAGTTTAGGGGAAGCGAAAGCTCATTTCAATAGTTACTGGCGATCAACGTGAGGGAGAGCATAACCATGACGAGAATTCACGCTGAAGCGGAAGCCATGGGTGCCGCCTTGTTAGACAACGCTGTTTCGTTGCGTCCGTAAACATTACGAACGTTATACTAGCCAAAAAGCGTACGTTGTGATAGCGTACGTAAACCACAGAAACCCATTAACGTTCGGAGCATGCGCAGTGAGGACGACACTATTCCTTCACGGACGTAATGCATTTGCGTTTAGTTGCGAACGCTATGCTAAAACTGTCTATTAAGTTCTTGCCCTCTATAATTATATAACTAAATAAAGGAATTATGCATAACTAAATAAATAAATAAAGCCTCGTCTTATTTATAGCTATATCAGACAAGGCTTTAGCTTGGGGCGAACTCCGATGCGACCTAATCAAACAAATGCATGTAAAATGAGGAAACCATTTTATGAAACAGCCCTCCGACCAACTTGATTGCAAGTTGTTTCATTTGACAGAGAACGTTGAAGTCTAGTGACTGTGGGAAGTGGAACTTTGACTTAGGGCCTAGATTTTCAGATTGCCGAAAATCGGTATGTTAAAAAAATACGCGCATGAAGTTTGTAAACATGCAACTATGACACAAAAACAGATATCGTATTTCAGGAAGCTACATATCCGTTAGATGACCTAAAGCAGACAAATTTTATACAATAATTTACAGCCAGCGCAAATTGGTTACAATTTTTACGAGGATTTCGCTAAATGTCTACACGCTTGTTGATGGTATATTTCGCAGCGATATTAATAGTCAGAATGGTGCATTTTAGATTTCTTATCAGATGCAGTTTACAGAATTGTGATATCGTTTTTCATTCTGCGTTATAAAAGTGAGTTTAGTTTTTAAAAGTTTGCGATCTTTAACCGTTTTTATAAATATTTGGTGCCTTAAATGAAAATTCTTCTTTAAAGCCTCACTAAATTTCACTAAATAAAAGTCACTAAATACCTTATCAAAACTTATCAAACTTTATCATACCTTATCATACCTTATTAAAGACGGTGCTGTAGTTGCCGATCAAAAATTTCTCCGTTACCATGTGTTCATATAGTAGCCCCCGAGCTAACCATTCCGTTTAACGCCACAAGATGCCGCCGCCAAGCCGGTTGCTTGGCGCAGTTGCCTTTTTGGGGGGCTCACGGGCACTCAGGAGGCTAGCGTAGTTAGTAATGAAGAAGGTCCCCCAGGGGAACCTCGAAATGGCATTGCAGTCAACAACAGAAAAAGGAGGAAAGCAAGAAGAAGAGTTCAGCCATGCAATAGGCTACATAAACATGCAGGGCGGCACACGAAAGGAAAAGTGGTTACAGATGGTGGATCAGTTAAACAGAGAACAAACAGGGGTGCATGCGGATATAGAAACGCACCTTAGGGACTCGGAAGAGCCGCCAGTGATTGAGGACTATATTTGGGAAGCGTGCAACAGAACTAAATCGCAAAGAAAGGGAGGGAGAGTCAGAGTGCTCATACATCAGGGAGCCAGATGGAAAAGAGTACATTAAAAATGTCAAGAGCATCTTTGGTTGTCATGCACCTTGAGTGGAAAGAAAACTTGGCTGGGCGTAGCGTATTTGTTGCACGGAAATAATTGCCGAGAGAAGAATAATAAGTTAGTGAAATGCCTAGGTGCTGATATTAGGGGTTTCGGGAATGACGCCTAAATTATCCTATTAGGTGAAGCTAAATATTTCGACAGAATTACCTGTCTGGTTGGGAAAATTGATTAAGACTTAGAGATTGACTCCAACCAAATAAGGAAATTTACTAGCCCGACGTTTCGGAACCAATTCGGCTCCTTCTTCAGGGGGTATTCTTCGGAGGTGGCGGTGTGCCGCTTTTAAAAGGTCCGTCGTAACAAAGGAGAGGAAGGGGGAGAGAGCGTAAGGTGCGGAGACACTTGGCAGGGCACCTGTTCTAGACAGACAAAATAGGTAATGGGGGGGGGGGGGCGCTTCGGCGTCGCTGGTCGGCTGGGTTGACCGATGCTGGGCGCCCTTTAGTCGCGGGAATGCGTTGACGAGGGACAGGGGTGGGGGGGGGGACGAGTTGTTTTGGTGTTGCTGACCTAGAGCGGGGGGTCCTTTCTTCCCTTCGTCGCGTCTGCAAGGCCATGAACATACAAAGAAGAAAGAATGCCCTTCACGTGGTTTATATTACCCGCCATGTTCTGAATGTGCCAAGACTCCAGTAGTAGCCTTTTTCGCCAGTTTGTCTCTGTTTGAAGGATTTGGGTTTCTTGGAAAGAAATCTTGTGGTCGGCGTCTTCGGAATGTTCGGCGACAGCGCTGCGTATTCGGTTGAAAGCCCCCCCCCCCCCCCCCCCACCCCCACCACCTATTTTGTCTGTCTAGAACAGGTGCCCTGCCAAGTGTCTCCGCACCTTACGCTCTCTCCCCCTTCCTCTCCTTTGTTACGACGAACCTTTTAAAAGCGGCACACCGCCACCTCCGAAGAATACCCCCTGAAGAAGGAGCCGAATTGGTTCCGAAACGTCGGGCTAGTAAATTTCCTTATTTGGTTGGAGTCAATCCCTAAGTCTTAATCCTATTAGGTGATATGAATGCCCACATACAGGAGCTTGTAATTGTTGACCGGGACATCTCCAGGAGCCCTTAGGATACACACTTGAAGAAGAAGGTCACGTCTATAATCCACCTGTTCAAATTCATCGCCGGTAAAACATGAGGATCATCAGTGGGCTCCATGCTACAGTTGTACCGAGCACTTTATCGGATTCCTACGCTATATCTCTCCCGTGCTAGCTAAAACATGCATGTCAAATCTTCAAGCCGTTCAGAGCGTGCAAGCACAGGCATTACGCGCTTGCCTCGGGCTTCCGCGGAGCACCTCAACAGCAGGAACAGTTATCATGGCTCAAGACCATCCGATCATGGCTTACATGAGCACAAACACGCTTAGGGCCTATATTTGCCACGTTTCAAGAATGCAGTCAAGCTCTCTTGCCCCCCTGCGTTAACGACGACCACAGTCGTCTTTCTCCAACGGGGTCAGTATTCATCGTGCCTCTGTACCATCGGGCTTGACGCCCTCGGCCCGTTCACCGTAGGCGTTGTGGTGTTTAAAACAACCTGACGTGCGCCTTCTGTTCCAGGAATAAGAAAGACTGACTTACCTACCTTGGCCTTGAGCAAGCATCTCTATAGATTATCTGCGCACTTTCTACGTTGACCGAGTCCACATACATAGGGATGGCTCTTCCACTCAGACCAGCTCTATCGGCGCAATGGTTATACCATCATGATCAATAAGCATCAGATACAAGATCTCTCATGTCACATCATCGACCGGTTTGGAGCTTGTTTTTCTATGAGGTGCCATTGATTATATTAACAACCAACCGACTAATCGGTGGGCAATATTCTGTGACGCAACTGCGGCCTTACAATGTCTTTTGTCAGCTCTTCGTCGCGGGTCCTGTGAACAAATCGCGTCGGAGATACAAGAAATGCACCGTCATCATCATCACAGCCTACATTTATGTCCACTGCAGGACGAACGCCTCTCCCTGTGATCTCCAATTACCCCTGTCTTGCGCTAGCTGATTCTAACTTGCGCCTGCAAATTTCCTAACTTCATCACCCCACCTAGTTTTCTGCTATCCTCGACTGCGCTTCCCTTCTCTTGGTATCCATTCTGCAACTCTAATGGTCCGCCGGTTATCCATCCTAGGTATTACATGTCCTGCCCAGCTCCATTTGTTCCGCCTAATTTCAACTAGAATATCGGCTATCCACACTGCTCTGTTCCTGTCTCTTAACGTTAGCCTTAACATTTTTCGTTCCATTTCTCTTTGTGTGGTTCTTGTTCTCGAGCTTCATTGTTAACCTTCAAGTTTCCGCTCCATATGTTAGCACCTGTAGAATGCAATGATTGTACACATTTCTTTTCAATGACAGTGGTAAGCTTCCAGTCATTATTTGGCGTTGCCTGCCGTATGCATTGCAATCCAATTTTATTCTTCTGTAAATTTTTTTCTCATGATCAGGATCTCCTGTGAGTAATTGACCTAGATAAACGAACTCCTTTACAGGCTCTAGAGCCTAACTGGCGATCCTGAATTCTTGTTCCCTTGACAGGCTATTCAACATTATGTTTGTCTTCTGCAGATTAATATTCAACCCCACTCTACACTTTCTCGGTTAAGGTCCTCAATCATTCGCTGTAATTCGTCCCACTATTGTTGAATAGGAAAATGTCATCTGGAAACCAAAGGTAGCTGAGATATTCGCCTTTTATCCTCGCTCCTTAGCCTTCCCAGTCCAAGAGATTTAATACTTCTATGCATGCAGTGAATAGCATTGGAGAGATTGCGTCTCCTTGTCTGACCCCTTTCTTGATATGTATCTTTCTACATTTCTTGCGGAGAACCAAGGTTGCTCTGTAATCCTTGTAGATATTTGCCAAGATATTCAGGGACGCCTCCTGTACTCCTTGATTACGCAATGCCTCTATGACTGCTGGTACCTCTAGTGAATGAAATGTTTTTTTTCATATTCTATGAAAGCCGTATAGAGAGGCTGATTGTACTCCTCAGATTTCTCTATTACCTGATTGATGACACGGATATGATTAATCGTAGAATATCCCTTTCTGAATCCAGCCTGTTCTCTTGGTTGGCTGCAGTCAAGTGTTGCCCTGATTCTATCGGAAATTATCTTGGTGAATATTTTATACAATACTGAAAGCAAGCTAATGGGTCTGTAATTCTCCTATTGTTTAACGTCTCTCTTCTTATGGAGCACCATAATATGATCGCTAAAGGACACGGCGTCGTGTTTCAGTGGCTGCCGGGTCAATGTGGTATCTCTGGCAACGACCTCGCCGACGAAGCTGCTAGGCAAGCACACGAAGGAGCAAACCTTGTTTCTGTGCTTTTATCGAAGGCTGACGCATCCCAACGCCTAAGCAAGCCAGCGCACCGTGTGACATTGGAGAAGCAGCACACATCTGAATTCATCCACCATCGGTTGCATTCTCTCGACCCATCTATGCAACTGCGGCAGTTACCTGGACTTCCACCAAGTCCGGCGCTGTCGTTGTTCTTCGGAGATGGCAGCCCTAACCTGAGGATCGGCCTGCCGTTGTCGTTTGGTTTGGACTTCAGCGTGCCGTAGCTCTGGATTCGCCCGGCGAGCACAAGCACTTTCACGGCCCCACTCCCGCTGCCGTTCCTTCAACGCAGCCTGCTGTTCGGCCGAGCTAATAAAAAGAGGCCTCCCCATCTGACTGCCGCTCCTGAACTGGCGGGAAACGGAGGGCGCGAGGCGAGCGAACACGCGATCACAGCGATTCCCTTCTCCGGAGGGTGGGGGTGCCTATGATTGGCCCATTCATCATTTCTAAACCCAGTGTGTAATGTTTCTGCAGCTGTGGGGCCTCTATGCGAGACATCTTCGTTTGCCGATCGTACACTGAAGAGCGTGCACTTGTTAAGGACGCGCGCCTTGCGTAGCGTCTACTTCTTCATGCATATTGGGACGCAGGGAAGAAGCAAGACGGGAAAATATTGTTACGGTGAAGGGAAAGAAGAAGGTGAGGCGAACGAGAGGAAGACGAAGTCTCTGGCCGTTGCCTGAACGCCATATTTCTTCGCTTGTAAATATACATCCTTCTACACTCGTGGGCCTGCTTTCTTCCTGCAACATTTTGGTGGAGGTGCTGGGTACAATCACGGAACTTCGCAGTGGACGTCATCTACCTGCCGCCACAATGGCAGATCAACCGACACAACCGACAACGCCTCAGCAGTCCACGCCAACGGTCATCCTCACTCATCTGCGGGACCCGGGGACATTTTGTGGCACGGACAACACCGACGTCGAGGACTGGCTTGCGATGTACGAACGAGTGTGCGACAACAACAGGTGGGGTCCAACAATGATGCTAGCAAACCTCATGCTTTATCTGAAAGGAACTGCGAAGCAATGGTACAATACGCATGAAACTGACCTAACAAGCTGGGATGTCTGCAAAGAAAAAATGCGTGACCTGTTTGGCAGACCTGTCGGTCGTCAGTTGGCAGCAAAAAAAGAACTTGCATGCCGCGCTCAGACGTCCACAGAATCCTATGTCGTGCACATACAGGATGTGCTGGCTCTCTGCCGCAAGGCTGATAACACCATGACCGAGGCGGACAAGATTGGTCATATACTAAAAGGTATTGCAGACGACGCCTTCAATCTCCTGATGTGTAAGGATTGTGCCACTGTGGATGCAATTATAAAGGAGTGCCGGCGCTTCGAACAAGCGAAAGGCCGCAGCGTCCCTCAACATTTCGACAGGCTGCCCAATACCGCCGCGACATCTTCGTGCGCAGACCCGCCGCGGTTCGTTCAGCCGACAGGATCAGAAGATCTAACGCGTATCGTTCGCCGTGAGCTTGAGGCCATGGCTCCGGCTCCAATTCGTTCCGACTGTCGGGAAAGTGTGCCCGCTATCTCGCTTATACAAGCGGTCGTTCGGGAAGAAATAGCGAGTTTGGGCATTCCATCTCTCTGCTCGGTCCGCCATACGAACACCTACCAGATTTCTCCGGCCGCTCGCTCCCAGACGCAAAGCTTCCCGCCACTCCGCCGCAACCCCGCTGACTGGCGCACACCGGATGACAGACCCATCTGTTTTAATTGTTCCGGTATTGGACACATCGCCCGTCATTGCCGTAATCGCTGGTAGTCGTCTCCTCGGTGGTCGTCTCCGAGTCACTACCGCCAAGTACCAGACAATCGCACTTTCTCGCCCTACACGCCGCCTCGGAACATCAACGCCGACAGTGCTCCACCAAGATCCAGCCGCTCCCCGTCTCCGCAAGGCCGTCGGTCCCGTTCGCCTCTCGTTCACCGCTCTTCGTCCCCATCTGCAACCGGTCGCTTTCCTTCGGGAAACTAGGCGGTGCAGCTCCCGGAGGTGAAGCTGCAACTCCGACCCGGCCCACAAATCCTCTGTTGACCCTGCCTACACGTGGAAACCTACTGGACATTGAAGTTGATGGTGTTCCTGTCACATCTCTCGTTGACACAGGAGCGCAGCTTTCAGCTATGAGCGCTGCTCTCCGCCGAAGGCTCAAAAAGGTTCTGACTCCCGCCGTACCGTGCACTGTGCGAGTCGCCGATGGGAGTACTTCACCTGTTCTTGGAATGTGCACAGCACGTGTGACCATTGCGGGCCATTATAGCGTTGTTTTATTTATCGTCCTCGAGCACTGTCCACACGACCTAATTCTCGGCCTCGACTTCCTTTCGAAACACTCTGCCCAAATTGACTGCTCCGCAGGTGTTGTACAGCTGGATCTGCCGCTTCCTGCCGACGCAGACGCAACAACTTGTGCTTCACCCCGCTTATGTTCTGCTGAGTTTGCACGGCTGTCTCCACAGGCGGCTACCAATGTCCTCCTGACGCCCTGTCCTCCCGTACCTGATGGCGAGTACGTCGTGTCTCCGCTTACTGACGTGGTTTTGTCACGAAATATTGCCCTACCGAGCACCTTAATCCGGATCCTCGAAAACTGCGCTCGGGTGCCCATCCTCAATTTTGGATTTTCGACGCATGTGCTGCCACTCGGCATTGCCGTCGCACTTATCACTCCTTTGGATGAATTTGAGATTTCTTCTTTGGCCTCCGAATCCTTCCTGAGTACCAACGCACCTTTGTCACCCATTCCTTCGTGCTCGACGCCTGCGGACGATGTTTGTAAGATGATCGCCCCTGACCTTCCTTCCGAGCAAACAACAGCTATTCGTCACGTCCTGTCATCTTATCGGGATATCTTTGATTTGGACGACCGTCCACTTGGTCAGACATCTGTTGTCACGCATCGCATCAACACCGGGGACGCCAGCCCCATTCATAGGCGGCCATATCGTGTCTCCGCAACAGAAAGGGCCATAATCCAGAAAGAGGTCGACAAGATGATGGACAAGGACATCATTCAACCTTCCAGTAGCCCGTGGGCATCACCGGTTGTCTTAGTAAAGAAAAAAGACAACTCGTGGCGCTTCTGCGTTGACTAGCGTCACCTCAACAAGATAACAAAGAAGGATGTTTATCCCCTGCCTCGCATTGACGACGCTCTTGACTGCCTTCACGGATCCCAATACTTTTCATCAATTGACCTCCGCTCCGGGTATTGGCAGATTAGCGTCGACGAGATGGACCGCGAGAAAACCGCCTTCGTCACACCGGACGGTCTGTACCAATTTAAAGTCATGCCCTTTGGATTATGCAATGCGCCAGCTACATTCGAGCGCATGATGGACTCTCTGCTGCGCGGCTTGGAGTGGTCTACATGCCTCTGTTACCTCGACGATGTGATTGTCTTTTCGTCGAATTTTGAGAGCCACCTGAGGCGCCTCACGACCATACTCTCCGTGTTTCGCAGAGCTGGCCTTCAGCTAAACTCCTCCAAGTGCCATTTCGGTCGCCGTGAAATTACCATGCTCGGCCATCTCGTAAACGCCGCCGGAATCCAACCTGATCCACAGAAAGTCCACGCTGTGCGCAATTTTCCTGTACCTTGTTCAACAAACGATGTCCGTAGTTTTCTGGGCTTATGCTCTTATTTCCGACCATTTGTGAAGCAATTTGCCGACATCGCTCGCCCTCTCACTGACCTTCTTAAGAAAGATGCCTCTTTCTCTTGGGGACCACTGCAGGAGCAAGCCTTCTCTACCCTGATCGAGCGGCTTACAACCTCCCCGATTCTGTCACACTTTGACCCTTCTGCACCTACTGAAGTACGAACTGACGCGAGTGGTTATGGCATCGGCGCTATCCTCGCTCAACGTCAACAGGGCCACGACCGTGTCATCGCTTACGCCAGCCGCCTTCTTTCCACGCCCGAGCGAAATTACTCCATCACTGAGAGGGAATGCCTCGCGCTCGTATGGGCGGTCGCGAAATTTCGGCCGTACCTTTTCGGTCGGAGCTTCTGCGTCGTAACCGATCATCACGCCCTCTGCTGGCTCTCCTCTTTGAAGGACCCAACTGGACGACTTGCACGTTGGGCATTGCGTCTACAAGAATATACATTTTCTATTACGGATAAGTCAGGGCGCCTGCATAAAGACACTGACTGCCTGTCCCGCAATCCTGTGGATCAACCGGACGATACCGATGCAGACTCGGACATCAGTATTCTCTCTCCGGCTTTCTCCATATTGGCGACGAGCAACATCAAGATCCTGTTCTTCGAACACTTATGGAACGCCTAAGCTCCTCGCCTAATGACCCGTCTCTGCGGATGTTCACCTTGCGCGATGGAACTTTATACCGTCGTAGTGTTCGTCCTGATGGGCCGGAGCTGCTCGTAGTCGTTCCAAAGCACCTTCGACTGGCCGTGCTCCAGCAACTTCACGACGCTCCTACTGCTGGACATCTGGGCATCACTCGTACTTACGACCGCCTGCGGCGCCGCTTCTTCTACACGATTGCAATGATTTACACGATTTACAATATATACACGATTGGAAATGATTGACACAACCAGTCAGTCACTGAAGTGTCGTCTTCTTCAGGCCTCCAGTTCGTGCTCCTCTTCCTCGATATTGTGCAGAGCCGTGTAACATTTGTCCGCCCGGCATGGGAGCGCTGTCCCGGTGCTTCCTAGGTAGAAGACGACTGGTAACGTTTCAGGCGGCTGACATAAACGATGTCATGGGAAGTCTGGAGGGAGCAAGTAGTAGGTGTGACCATAGAGATCTCATAGGTGACGTCGGTCACCTGGCGAAGGAGCCCGTAAGGACAGGAGTAGCGAGACATTAGTTTTTCAGAGAGGCCGACGCGGCGGGTCGGAGACCATAGAAGGACAATATCTCCGGGAGCATAGCCAGCGTCATGGTGAAGACTGTCATAAAGGCTTTTCTGTTTGATCTGGGAAGCACAAAGGCGATGGTGAGCAACTTAGCGTGCTTCTTCGGCTCGGGCAATGATGGCGCGGGCATACTCAGACACGGGCTCTTCAGGGGTAGGCAGTATTATGTCATAAGGCAATACGGGATCGCGGCCGTACAACAAATAAAATGGCGAGCACCCGCAGTGTCGTGGCGCGATTAATTGTACGCTAATGTGACAAAAGGGAGAGCAGTATCCCAGTCAGGATGGTCATGAGACACATACATGGAAAGCATGTCCGTTATTGTTCGATTAAGCCGCTCAGTAAGACCGTTCGTCTGCGGATGGTATGCAGTAGTAAGTTTGTGTTTAGTAGAACAGGAGCGGAGCAAGTCGTCCACAACTGTAGAGAGGAAGTAGCGACCCCGGTCGGTAAGAAGTTGACGAGGAGCGCCGTGGTGAAGAATGATGTGCAGCAGGAAGTCGGCGATGTCTGTTGCACAGGAGGTTGGAAGGGCTCTGGTGATCGCAAACCGAGTTGTATAATCGTTTGCGATGGCAATCCGCTTGTTGCCGGAGGTAGATGTGGGGAATGGTCCCAGGAGGTCTACACCAACGCGAGAGAAGGGTTCGGCAGGAACGTCAAGAGGTTGGAGTCGACCAGCAGGGAGCGCTGACGGCTTCTTCGGGCGCTGACATAACTCACACGATGCGACATAGTGGCGGACAGATCGGTATAGACCACGCCAAAAGAATCGTCGCCGGACACGGTCGTACGTGTGAGATTCCCCAAGCTGACCAGAAGTTGGTACATCGTGCAGCTGGGACAGAACAGTGGTACGAAGATGCCGGGGAATGACAAGCAGCATCTCAGGTCCGCTAGGATGCATGCTGTACCGATGTAGAATGCCGTCCTAGAGTACTAACAAGCGAAGGGAGGGATCGCTTGACCCAGATGTGAGCTTGTCCGTAATAGCACGTATGGTTGGATCTCGGCGCTGTTCGGTAGCGAGGTCAGCAAAAGCAGATAGCGAAAATACAGAAGCATCGGTCGCAGGAACATTAGGAGGGTCGACTGGATGGCGGGACAAGCAGTCAGCATCTTGGTGTAATCGGCCGGACTTGTAGGCTACTGTGTACGAGTATTTCTGTAAGCGTAGCGGCCATTGCCCTAGGCGAGCGGTAGGGTCTTTCAGGGACGAAAGCCAGCAGAGTGCATGGTGGTCGGTGGTGACCTTAAATGGGCGACCATATAGATAAGGGCGAAATATCGCCACTGCCCAGACAAGCGCAAGACACTCAAGTTCAGTGATGGAATAATTACGCTCAGCGGGAGAAAGCAGACGGCTGGCGTATGCAATCACGCGGTCGAGACCTCGCAGGTGTTGGCATAAAATGGCACCGATTCCATGACCATTGGCATCAGTGCGGACTTCTGTAGGAGAGGACGGGTCGAAGTGCACCAGGATGGGTGGAGACGTCAGAAGGGAAATTAGCTTCGAGAATGCGGTTGCCTGCGCAGAACCCAAAGACAATGAAACGTCTGCCTTCAGAAGAGCAGTAAGAGGACGGGCGACTTCCGCAAAATTGCGGACGAAGCGGCGGAAGTATGAACACAGACCCACGAAGCTCCGGACATCTTTAGTACAGGTTGGTACAGGAAACTTCTGCAGGGCACGAATTTTGTCCGGGTCAGGGCGCACACCAGATGTGTCAACAAGGTGACCAACGATAGCGATTTGGCGGCGGCCGAAGTGGCATTTAGATGAATTAAGTTGAAAGCCAGCAGTGCGAAGAGCAGAAAGAACGAGAGAGAAGCGCTCCAGGTGCGTGGCAAATGTAGGAGCAAAAACGATGACGTCGTCTAAGTAACAAAGACAGATGGACCACTTCAGGCCATGCAGGAGTGTGTCCATCATGCGTTCAAATGTAGCTGGAGTACTACAGAAGCCGAAGGGCATGACTTTGAACTGGTATAAGCCGCCGGGCGTTATAAAGGCAGTCTTCTCGCGATCCCGAGTCGTCGACGGCAATCTGCCAGTAGCCAGAACGAAGGTCGATGGAAGAAAAGTACTTCGCACCGTGGAGGCCGTCGAGGGCGTCATCAATGCGTGGCAGAGGATAAACGTCTTTCTTTGTGATCTTGTTGATGTGCCGGTAATCCACGCAGAAGCGCCAGGTGTCGTCCTTCTTTTTATCTAGAACGACAGGGGACGCCCATGGACTGGATGACGGTTCGACGATACCTCGAGAGAGCATATTTTCGACCTCTGTGTGAATGACTTGTCGTTCATGCAAAGACACCTGGTATGGTCGCCTGTGAATAGGGTGTTCGTCACCGGTGTCAATACGGTTTGTCGTGGGAGAGGTCTGTCCTAAAGGGCGACCATGGAGGTCAAAAATGTCGCTGAACGAGCAAGCAGGTGGCGTAGCTGGGCGGCGTGGTGTGGCGGAAGATCGGAAGCAATCATGTTTGTTAACTCCCGAAAAACAGCCGGCAAAGAAGATAAAGAGTCAACGGGAGACGACGTAATATCAGTAGTCAAGGCGGATAACTGGCAGTCTTGGGAGGAGGACAGCGTACCCAAGGCTATGCCTTGCGGGAGGACGTGGTCCCCAAGTCCGAAGTTTACGAGAGGAAGGCTGGGGGAGTTGTTGGTAATAGTGACGACGGTGTACGGAAGAGCAACGTATGGGCAAGGAGGACGTCCGCGAGAGGAGAAACAATATAGTCACCGTCAGGCACAGGTGGAGCGGGGGAGAGGAGGAAGCAGGTACTGGCTTGTGGGGGAAGTCGAATGTGCTCGGCGGAGCACAGTCTGCCGGGAACTTCCTCGGGTGGGTCAGGGCAAGGCAAATCGAGTTGAGCAAGTCCAGCGGAGCAGTCGATAAGTGCGGAGTGAGCGGATAAAAAATCAAGGCCTAGAATAACGTCATGGGGACACCCTTGAATAACAGTAAATAATACAGATGTTTGGGTGCCAGCGACGCCCACACGAGCGGTACACATTCCTGTTGTGGCCAGTGTTCTTCCATCAGCGACTCGCACAACATAGGACGCCGCAGGAGTCAGCACTTTAGTGAGCCGTCGACGAAGCTGGTGGCTCATCACAGAGATGTGCGCACCGGTATCAAGTAGAGCACTAACAGGGACACCAACCACATACACATCAAGTAAATTCCTATCCGTCGGTAAGGTCAGTAGAGGTATTGCAGTCCGGGTCGATCTAGCAGCGTCAACCCTCGGAGCTGCACCCGTCAGTTTCCCGTAGAGCGCCGGTACATGGGGGCCGGAGAACGGCGAATAGAGGGTGAGCTAGACAGGGGACGTCGTGGTAGGGTGAACGACTCTGCCGTGTCGATGCGGACGCTTGAGTAGAGTAGTAGGGCTCTGTGGAATCTTCCGGTGGTGGCCGAGTACCTGGTGGGCGGCGGTAAGGTGGGGACGCAGACTGATATTGCGAGGACGTCCAGGTACTTGCGGCAGTGATGGGAAATGTGGCCAACGCGTCGGAAGTTCAGCAAATTGGCCTGTCATCGGATGTTCGCCATTCAGCTGGGTTGCGAAAAGGCCGAGAGGGGTACTGGCGTCGCGAAGCAGGCATTCTAGGAAAGGCGTAGGTATCCGATCGGTTGACGGAACAGACAGAATGAATGCCAAGGTTCTCCAACTCTTCGCGTACGACAGACTGCACGAGGGAAATTGTCGGTCGAGAATCGGTAGCATAGGTCTGGAAGCCAACCGGTGCCGCGGCTTCGATCTCTCGCCGAACGACACGAACGATGCTCTCGTACGTTGGCGGCTGATGCGGAGAGTGACGATCCTCGCACGACGACGTAGCAGCTGTGTTTGGAAGACGCGTGAATTGGTGCTCGATGCGACGAGTTTTTGCGTCGGCATTCAGTAATGACGTCGTCGATGGTCGAAAAATTCTTGTATACGAGCAGATGAAAAGCGTCGTCCGCTAGACCCTTCAGTACGTGGTTCACTTTGTCTTCTTCTGACATCCACTCGTCAATCTTGCGGCAAAGGGCGAGAACATCCTGGATGTATGTCAGGTATGATTCAGTTGACATCTGGACGCAAACCCAAGTTCCTTTTGCGCAGCTCGCTGACGGCCAACAGTCTTGCCGAATAACTCGCGGAGCTTTTGCTTGCATTGCTCCCAGCTAGTCAATTCTTCATCGTGGTTTCGAAACCAGACCCGTGCCGGGCCTTGCAGGTAGAACATTATGTTTGCTAGCATAACAGTTGGATCCCACTTGTTATGGGCGCTGACAAGTTCATACATCTGGAGCCACTCATCGACGTCAAGATTGTCGGTCCCGGAAAACATGCCTGGGTCGCGGGGCTGGGACAAGATGACTGTCGGCGTTGGGGTAGCGGTTGCTCCTGTCGGCATGGCGGCTGTACCAGCACCGGCTCCAGCGGTCGTCATGTTGTTAGTGGCCAGGCTACGTCCGCTTCGGTGCTCCGTCGTGCGCAGCAGTACCCCGCACCTTCACCAAATATGTGACGGAGGGAAGAAGCAAGACGGGAAAATATATTTACAATATTTACACGATTGGCAATGATTGACACAACTAGTCAGTCACTGAAGCATCGTCTTCTTGAGCCCTCCAGCTTGTGCTCCTCTTCCTCGATATTGTGCAGAGCAGTGTAACAATATAAAACCCCGCTTTAAAGCGCATGTATAATGAACCGACAGTGGCTGAATTGGTGAGCGTGGTGGTCTCGCAACCCGGAGGCGGTGGCTCGTATCCGCATCCTGACGAGCAATTTTTATTTTCGCGCGGCTTGGGTTTTTTTGTACGCCAACACCGAACGCCGACACGTGTGAGGCAATACAAGCTTCGCTTGAAAACAATAGCAGCAAAACGGAAGAGAAATGCGGCCATAATAAAATGCAGAGCGCTATGGGGAAACAACAGGTACGAGGGGCACCGGGATAAGGGGAAATGTGTAATGGTTCCAGTACTTACATTTAGAAATGCGGTTGTTTGCTTGAGGTGCGAAGTACAATCAGGATCGATGGCAAGCAAGGGTCAGTGGGCCACCTCACATTGTGCGCTCACCGGAATACTACAAACGAAGCTGTGCAGGGTGATATGGGCTGCACAAGTTTTGAAGTGACGAAAGCGCAGAGTAAAATTGATAATGAACAACGACTGAGCACTTTGGAAGAAAGTAAATGGGCTGGGAGAGTGTTCAGATATTTGTACAGGATGAACATTGATTCATAGTGGAGGAAACGAACTAGGAAGCTCACCAGCAAGTGCGCGACCGGTATAGTAACATGGCAACAAAGAATGTCAGGCGCAAAATCAGAGAGGCTGAGACAATCCCATGGGTGGCGGGAACGGAAATGACGCCTTCTATAAGTTACTACCCAAGAGTAAGAAATGAAATCAGGAAAGAAACCATTTACGATAACTCAAAGGGAAGCTCTTTACTTTTCGAAGCGAGATCAGGATGCCTTAGAACGCTCACTTAAAATCCAGATACAACAAGGAAGAAGAAGCATGTGCTTGCTGCGGAAAAGCTAGCGAAGCGATTTAGCATGCTCTATGAGAATGAGAAGATATCTGCACACTGATCGATTTAGGCACCTCTGGCCTCCTTGAATCCCTTGGGCTCAACGAGATCAGGAAGAAAGCAAGCATGTCCACAACAGAGATTAGTAAAAGGCGATTGCAGGAAGAAAAGTAGAGAGAGAGAAAATGATTTAATGAAAGGTAGGGAGGTTACCAGGACTGAGCCCTGGTTGGCTACCCTACATTGGGGGAAAGCAAAAGGGGAGAGAGAGATTAAAAGAAGAATAGAAAGTCCGCAGTTGATAACGCCGACGTTGCAACAGATCTCTGTTCTATCACTGATGATCAATCAGTCCTGTATCATAGACGGTCACTCAGTCCAGTAGTTTTCAAAAATCGCAGCAGCGCTTTTGTGGCCTTTTGCAGCTGTGATATTCGTGGCCATGGTCCCAAGATCTTGCTCAAGGTGAACGGTCTTCTATCTAGCCTATTGAGAACGTTGCAGAGGTCATGTCTTTCGTTTTGAAATGATGGGCAGTAGCATAGTAGGTGTTCTATAGTCTCATCGACACCGCAGGCATTGCACTCGGCGCTATCAGCCATTCCAATCAAACACGTGTAAGAATTGGTGAATGCAACACCCAAGCAAGCGGTACAGCATTGTTTCCTCATTTCGAGGAAATCCAGGCAACAGCCGCAGCTGCATAGATGGGTCGAGAGAATGGAACCGATGCTGGGTGAATTCAGTTGTATGCCACTTCTCCAATGTCATACTGTGAACTAGCTTCCTTAGGTGTTGGGCTGCGTAAGTCCTAGATAAAGGCACAGAAACAAGATTTGCTCCTTCGTGTGCTTTCCTAGCAGCTTCCTCGGCGATGTCGTTGCCGGAAATACCGCAATGACCCGGTAGGCACTGGAACACGACGTCGTGTCCTTTTGCGATCGTATGGTGGTGCATTTCTCGTATCTCCGAGACGAGTTGTTCGCAGGACCCGCGACGAAGAGCTGACAAAAGACATTGTAGGGCTGCCCTTGAATCACATAACATTGCCCACCGATTAGCCGGTTGGTTGTTAATATAATCAATAGGTAAATGTCAAACAACGCAGAAAAACAAAGTTCGCATTAGGGGTTCAGAAAGGTTAGTGATTACAATTCTTCGTTTTTTATGACAAGTAGGACATTAGGCAATATAACAACGAGCTTGGTGGCGCAACCCACCGCCCCGTTTAAAGGGGACGCTCCTAGCATCCATCTATCCATCCTTAGTCGGCCGCTTTATGTTAAAGGGCCTTTTACCAGGTCTGGACATTTTGAGCGGAGAGGCGTGGTGCATACTAGAGCACTGCACGGGCTTGGGCTTACCCGAAAGCCCGGGCCCGGCCCGGCCCGGCCCATGGGCCGGCCCGGGTAGGACAGTTTTTTCATGGGCTCGGGCACGGCATGTGCTTTGTGACCTGGGCCCGGGCCTGGCTCGGGTTTTAGACGCGGGCCCGGGCCGGGCTCGGACTTTCTGGTGGTGTGCATTTAATGTGCATCAAGTTAACCTCGAGCGTCTCGACTCTGAAAAACATGTTTTTTTTCGGTCTCGAGCCGGGTTCGGGCCGGTTTCGAGCCGGGCTCGGGCCGGGCTCGGTCCGAAGGTAAAGGGGTGGCGGGCCGGGCCGGCCGGGTAACGTAGATTATTTGCGGGCCCCGGCCGGGCCCGGGTCTCGCCATAAAACTTTTGGTCGGGCTCGGGCGGGCAGCCCAACGTAAAAAGGGGCCCGTGCCGGGCACCGGGCTGAAAAAATTGGCCCGTGTAGTGCTCTAGTGCATACTATGCGCGGTAGCCATCGTCTCTGCAAAGTATCAGACGACTACGCGCCGCGAAGAGCTGAAACTTCAAACCAAGCTCCACTCTACCATCGCCTCGACGGGCGCCGCGCTCCCAGCAGGAAAGCCGGAGTCATTCGCACCAGTGCTCCTACGTAAATGGCAGCATTGTGACATCAGTCGTAGTTAAAGGTGACTTCGTTAATTATTTTAGGGCAACATCATTTCTTTGCTTGATCTGTTGCTTCGATCAAAGATTTAATGTTTAGAGAGATAATAAGACGCACAAGCCGAATGTCTGCGTGTCTGCTTTACTTGGTACCGCAGCCAGAGAAACGTACTTCCGTTTCGTCTGATTGTTCCGTCGTCTTGCAGTCGGACACGCAGAAAACGAAACTATGGCATTTTCTACCGTTTTCCAGAGCGCGATCGTGCTCTTTCACCCACTGGCGTCTCCCTCATTGTTCATGAGGCACTGATTTATCATATGGCTAGTTAGGGGCATCGTCGCTGACGGTGGTTCCAGTGGTACAACGACGCGGTTTATCGCGGTAAGGATCCATGAGCCGGGTCTGCCTATCCAAACGTGCGCGCGCACAGGGACTCATTCGCAGAAGCAGCCAGACAACAGCGCATGTGTTTTCGTGCACCGAACGAAACGACACGAACGCAACAGCTGGCGGGCTCACGCGCAAGGCCGTCACCGGAAGTACGCCGCGCTACAAAACACGCATGAAAAAGAAAAGAAGGCCGAGACTCTGACGTCTACGTGACGTAGGGAAGAAATTTCTATCGCGGAGGCTAGACGAGGCAAGCGACGACAGTGTCGATGTTGGCAGTGAAGGTCGCCTCCTAAGATGATGCGGTAGAATTTATCCTATCGGGCACGTAACAACGTCCGCCGTATAACCTCAATTAGCTATACGGCCTGGTGAGGTGGCTCTTTAGGGCATAAAAAGACGAGTGGGAAGCAGTCAATTACGTTTCATTTATCGTACATGCATAATGGGCAAAGGGTGCAACAGAAGGTCCCTGGACTTATGTATGCTGACGACATAGTGCTAATAGCGGGCAATGTAAGAGGTTTACAGAGAGACTTGCGAATATGTGTGGCAACGCAGTCACACACGTAGAGTGTAGTAATTACGTGGTATAAATACAACAGCAAGTCATACCCCTAGTCAAGCTATGCAGGGTGTTTCACTTAACTTGGGCCAAACTTTAAAAACATGCAAATGCAACGTTGGTGGACAGAACCAAGGTAACTTTGTTTGCCGTCGCTGGGAGATAATAAGATTCTTTCTTGCATTCCGCATAATTAAATTAGTAGCCTTCATTAATTAACTTGTCAATTATTATACTTAGATTAAAAATGTGAAAGAAGCAGAGACAGTGAATTGGATGCAAAGAATGGAAACCAAAAATAACCTGAATATTTACAAAAAGGGCAAGGAAGAAATTAGAAGTGAAAATATGTGCAATTACGCAAAGGTTGCTATTCGAGACTCGAGCTGGTTGCTTCAGGCCAGGAACATGCTGGAGCAAATATTGAAAACAAGATGCAGCTGAAATTCGGAGACCACTCAACACATCATAATGGAATGCGAAGGTATTCACCCAGTAAGACCCATAGGTAACGTACACCTTCAGAAGTGCTTGGATTTAAACTGGACGGAAGCATCAACCGGTCAGCAGTCCACATTAGCAAGGCACGTTTGGAATATTGGTGAAAAAAATGAATGGAATATTTGATCCTACCGGATTCATTTCAGGCATAGATAGCAGAACAAGGTAGATATAGAAGTTTTAACAAGGGAAAAAAACAATAAGAAGATGTTTACGAAAGGGTAAAATGAAATGCTTGTATAGCATAACTGATTTCCTCCACCAGGCTAACGGATTATTTCTCACCGCCCTGTTTCGAACAGGACACCAATAAATTATCATTATCATCATCATCTCACGTTTATGCCACGGTGAGCTAGCATTCCGTGAACGGCAGTTACATATACTGAGAAGCTAAAACACTGTACTATTTCTCAATGCACTTGTTTGCAACCATAAGCGATATGATGCGGTTCCGCTGCTGTCGCATGACTGCGTATCGACACTGATAGGCTTCGCGTTTCAAGCCATTCTTCCATGCGTATCGACGCTGCTCTTCCCGTTACTTGGCTAAAAGCTTGCTACTCTCCTCCGTGCTCATCGCCACTAACCAAAGCCGCTGCACGAGCTAGCATCGTTCACCTTGTAAACCACTCTTCGCTGTGCATCGAAGACGTTCCTGCTCCGCGCGACGCTTCTTCGTTGTCCGTGATTTGCCCACACCCACTTAACCCTCATTTTGTTTCGGTTTTAACTTCCGTATTCTTTGTGCCCCAGATTTCGCCGTGGAGTTTAATTTGCATTATGTGCACGACCAGTTGATCGTTTGCAATTTAGTGCGGTCACGGATTTTAAGGTGCTTTTTTGTACCTGGGCTCTAGATATAGCGACATTTTGTCCGTTTAGTGACCAGTTCTTCTAATTTGCGACGGGCGACTCTTTCAGCGACATGACTGAAAAATTGCCGAAATTTTTGGCGACTTCGTAGTCAAGAAAGTTGCTTCGAAAATTGCATTTTGGGAACGGCACATATTGTTTAACAGCCACATGTAAGCGGCCAAATCGCAATGCACGACGCGCGGCCTCCATGATTGTAATGAAACAACCAACATTTACGCAGTAGTTTTATCACTTCATAGCAAGATTTAGAGAAAATTTAGTGACTTATTTGTGTCAGTTTAGCGACATGCTCGACAAACAGTTGTCAACAATGGGCGCACATATTTGTTGCAGTGAGTTCGAAGCAACGGTTGCCTTCTCAACGGTAGTCTTCGCATTGTGGAAATAAAATTGACGTTTTGTTGTTCTTCATAAAACCACCTTATTTTTGAATTAAAGTGGCCCTGGAAGACTCTTCTAGGTAATCATAGAATGGCCTCACTATTAAAAGACGTCGTCTCATGAATCTCATGGCCGCAAATATTTTTCGAATCCTTCAAATATACGTGGAGTTGTCGAACGAATACCCGGCTTTCTCTGTCTTTCGGCTCCGCTAAGGCGCTGGAAGCTATAGAACGGAGAAGCCAAGAGGGCAAAGCCACAGATAAAGGTTGAGTATAGCGGCGACGAAATAGGGTGCCTGCATGCTCTCCCTCTACCAGCGAGGGCAAGGAACAGTGCATTCAGGCACCCTTCGGCAAAATAAAACCCCTTGATAATTTGAAAGTAGCGACATGCGGTGCTTTGTTCCTTGATTATTGGCACGCACGGGCTGCACGCGCTGCGCACGGCACACTTTTAAAGACGATAGTCTTTCTTGGGCTATCTAAACGCGAAGAAACTTTGTCTGTTTGTCTGTCACTCGATTCAACCGCCTGGCCAAAACCAACCAAGCTACTACCACTGGTGGCACGGGGTCATACACGTCAACATCATACAGCGCAAAGGCAGCCTCAGGCCTATTTGAAGCAAAATATATGCACAAAACCGTGATCCGCAGCGTTCATTTAATTAAGAATACACATGGGACTGGTTTTTAGGTTAGTAAATGGAAAGTCAACGCGTTAGAAATGGTGTCGAAGAGACGCTACGCGTTAAAGACAAGACCATTGAAGCCGGCTTTAAGCGAACAGTAATAAGGGGTCCCAACAGATGGCACGAGAGCAGGCGAACACGGAAAATTTGAATTGAATTCAGCGAAACCTCCATTGCCCTGCAGAGTAGAGGGGAAGAGCTTGAGGGGTGGGAGGGGGATGAAGAAAGGGTGTTGCGTATTAGGGGCGGCAGGAGACAAGAAAAATGACGTCTTTCGACGTCATTTGCAGCGAAGCAAGCACATAAGCGGCCAATTTTATTTCCTTGGGTTTTGCGGCCGGGAGTATTCCACAGAGGCGCGTGATTTTGGGCCATTTCAGCTACCCAGTGGCATAAAGAATTTGTAAGAAATCATGATAACAGCATCGAGAATGCTAAAGGTAACGTTTATGAGGAGGTTGGTTTCTTTCTAAAGCCACATGAATGGGACATATTGATGTAAAAGCATCTTCAAGGCGAGTTCTATACTTGAGACATTTATTCTGCCACATGATAACAAGCTTTACTTTGTGAAGCTCGGCTAGTATTGCTTGTGACATATCCATCTGTGTTTGGATTTCATTTTCTTGTCTGTGCGCGCATGTGCACCACAGGTATTATATTCAGCTTGCCTTCTTATAATGAATTAGTCGCGAGTGCATCGTCCGACCATCTGTTAGACTTGTTAATGTGAAAGTATACTTTGCATTGTGGTCTCTAAAGTGAATAGGACGGTTACGCAATACTCGGTGTACATATGAGCGAGGACATTCTATATATTTAGACAAGAGAAATGCCTCGAAATAACGTATCTCTATATTTTGCACTGAAATACCGAAACGGTTCGGGTTACATCGATGGTAAAAGTTTTCCCACAGACCAAAGTCACATAATAGTGGTTTTAAAGCCTTCCCTATTAACTCGAACATTCCCGGCCTCTGCCTAGAATAGGATATCAGCAGCAAGCATGCGCGAACATTTGAACATCCCATGCAGATTGCCTGCATCCGTGAGTAAACTAAATAATAATTGTCATTCACTCATGCGTATGTGGCAGCCCAATTCAAAGCTAATTCAAGAACTGAAAAAAATACGCAATGTGGACTAGCTAGGGCTCATCACCCGCAATTCCACGGGTATATTTGCCATTAAATTTTAAGGGTCTGCATTCATTTTATCAAAGTGACTGACGCACACATCGAAGTAAGCTGGAAAGAATAGCTCTTTACAAGCCTCTATCTAAACTTTCAATAAAACAGGTTAACCATCCTACTATAACAATCCCAAAAAGTGCGATCGAGAAGCTGTATCTTCGTACATAATTGTTCATAGCGGAAACCAGAATATATTGCGCCGTATTTCCGACTCAATAATAGTTGACGACGTGTGGGCTGATGTAGTCCGAGCCGAATACTGAACTAACAAAGGACAGTCCCTTTTTCAAGCCAAGCTTGTAAAAGCCTGCGTTACATCGCCTGCGCCGGCGATGTAACGCTAAAACTACTCTGACTCATAGCCGCATTGCATATGCGGGTAGGAGCCAGGGATATTCGTGTTTGAGCCATGGACAATAAATAAATAAACCCGAAGAAACTTCGCCGCCAAGACCCTGTAGGGTTTGGTGCAGAAAATTAAGCTCCTGTGGAGCCACTCCCCCAACTTAGGCTGTGACTGTGCTGCGTGGGTTGCGCTGGCCTGTGACTTAATTATTTATTTACTTATTCCATACATACCTGCTTCGCCTTCGCGAACATTACAACGGGGGGTAACATAATAAAAAAACACAAACCAATCGTCTATAAGTAAAAGTAAATAAAAATTTTTCGTTATTTTCGATACTAACACTATCAGGCGAAGAATTCAATTCCGCTATAGATGGCACAAAAAAAAAGAATAGCGCAAATCGTCATCCCTAAAAAGAAACTCACAGACTTTCATGGCAGGGGTGCGTCTCTTCGAGATAGACTGCGACGTAATGTACTTTTCTGCGTCAATCCATGTTTAAGAATATTATCAAATGTGAAAAATTCAACCTGAGGTTTTGACAGATTGCATTTGACTGGAATAAATTTCACTTAGATGTCATCGCTGCATTGGCAGCTTGCGACCAAGCGTGTGCCGCAGGGATTAGTTCTCCTATCGCGAGCGTCAAGGGATAATGTGGACCAAGTGCATTTTTGTGCTGGGAAAATGGGATTACTCGTTCTCTTCTCTTTTGTGCAGTATTTGTAACTGTACAGTGTGAAAGTAAACGTAAAATTTAAGCTGTCCTCATCGGTTACTGAGTAAGTTTAAGAAACGTAAACATGACAACCTAGTTAAAAGTATGATTTTTTTTAATTCTCAGTTCTTCATTTTCTGTCCAGACGTTACTGTGAACTCATTTTTTTCTCTGGTAAGCTTATACTACTATTCGAGATATTCCTTTAATCTTCTTCAGTATTCATTTTTGCCAGGTTGATAGCTCTTTAGTGCACCGATCATGCTTGACCTTTCTATGCGTACTATTTTATAAGTACAGTCTTGTAATTTCCTTGTGTTTTGTTCATGCATGCTTTTCATTCGGTTCTGCTGTACTGATTTCCTTTGACAATAGGCTCATTTTCCCTTTGTATTTTTATTCACCTATAAGTATATATTTGTTCCCTTTTAGAATCATAGCTTTGGCTTCAGCACGCATTACCGTTTTCGCTAACGCCGTTGAAGACCATGGTGCGGCTTGTCAGTCAGCCATGAGTTATTTATGTTGTGGTTGTAGTTGTGCACAAAGCGAATGCCTTAGTCAGGACGTGTACCGCTTTTTGCCTCCCTGTGATGCGCAGGTTCTTTTTTCTAATATTTCTGGCGGTTCTCTGAGGCGGAGCCTCCCAGAACCCAATCGAGGACAAAGCCGTTTGTCGAGAAACACACACACAAACTTTTAATGAAACTAGAAACGAAAATTAACCCATAAAAACAAACACACAAAGATAACATGAAAACACGTAGCTGGAACGCTAATGTTATGAGGCAAGTTCGGGCAGGCTGCGGGTGTGCGTATGCACTACAGTCTCGACGCGGCGAAGCGGAGACGACGAGAGAAGCGTTGTTGGTCTCACCAAAGGTCGCTGTATCGGACCGGCTACCAGAGCGTGGCAGCTCTGGCTCAGAGGAAGAAGACAGGCAGCTCGGCAGCACGGACCGACGGTGGTGACGTTCTGGTCGGGCAGCTGATCGTGGCACTCGGGCTCGTAGCCCGTCAGCTCACGTTCTGCCCACGGACGCAGACGCTCACCGGCCTCGGGCAGCAGCAGTTGACTATCGGGCAGGGTGGCGATGCCCGGGAAGGCAGGCGGCTTGGCAGCAGGGGTTGAGGGCGGCGGCGTTCTGGCCGGGCAGCTGGTCGTGGAGCTCGGGCCCGTAGCCCGACAGCTGTTCTGCCCACGGGCGCAGACGCTTGCCGGCCTCGGGCAGCAGTTCTCGAACGGATGGAGTGGCGGCGCCCAGGAATGGGTTGGCAGGAGGCCCCGGCCGGGTGAAGTCCTGGTGGCTCGGGTCCGGAACCCGACGGCCGTCTCAACTCCCGATCCGGTGGTGGTAAGTGGTTCTTGAGGGAAAGGGAAAGGTTGGCGCTATCTTCTGCAGCCCTTGAGGGAGCACGGCTCAGCGCCCCGACCTTGTCCTGGTGCCGCTTTTGGAACTCCTCCCCCTACTGCCAGCGCGGCTCGTTTTTCTGCTGCTCTGGTCGATTCGTCGACTTCTCATTGGCTGCTCGAGGCTCCGTGTTCCTTTGTGATTGGATTCGCTTTCTTTTGGTATTTTTCTTGTGCCGCGTGTTCACGCGCCGGACGGTCTTCGGCGTCGTCGTTTTCGGCGCGGCACGGTAGAGCGGCGCATGCTCTCCTTGTCGTCTGCTTCTTGTTTGAATGTACCGCACATTGTCGCACACCACAAATATCACCGTCGCGCACCACACATCACACTCCCTTACTCGGTTTGTCTTCGATCAATCAAAATAAACCGATGCTATTATTATTATTAATTTTCTATTATTATATATCAGTAAATTAGATGCTTTCAACAGTTTGCTGGTGAATTCAGTGCTTATCCCTTATCTGTACGAGCAATAAACAGACCTGAAACGTCTCGTCAGATGATTTACGTCAGGTTAGCAAAATGTCAGCGTTATGGGAAATGCGCTCGATAGTTCAAGCGACCAGTTTAGCGAGCTTTAATAAGATTTAGCGAAAAGTTTGCGACTTTTTTGTTGCACTTTATCAACACGCCGCAAGAAAAATGGCAACACTGCCCACTTTGTGACTGCTGGCTACTGGTTTGCTATGGACCAGTAACCAGTCCTTCATACAAGGCAGCAGCCGGCACGTGCAAAGTGTATGGGAGGGGAAAAGAGACAAAGCAAGCTTCGGCATGTTCTGTTTGAATGTCCCAGTTTAACCAACCAGTGACAGGCGATGTTTTGTGTAACTGCATCGGGACCGTAGGTGGCACGTTAATAAATCTAAGGTGGCGCTGAAAGGCTGGGGTGCAAGGGAATGGAAAGCAAGCAAGCAAACACAAAATAATACCATTTTATTCGATCAAAAGATGAAGGTGTGGGTAAAAAAAAAATGCAGCCCCTCGGAGCACTCTGACAGACGCCAACCGCCCCTTCAGTAAAATGTGATTGGCGAGAGCAGCATACGCGAAATGCTCTACTAAATGTTGAAACGCATATCAGCTATATCGCAAAAAAAGACTTAAAAATTGCAGATTAACTGAAAAATCCCCGTGTCTAGAAAGATTTGAATGTAAGGTGAGCATTCGTTACTATGCAAATGGAAAACGTCGATCTACATCCATAAAAATGTATTTTGAGATTTAGTTATGTGGTGATTAAGATACCAGCTCCTATTTTATTGTGTTCATTCAAAGTGTAGGCAACGTGTTCGGAATTTCTCTTTTGAATAATTCGTTTTCGCAGCAACCCACCTACCAAATTAACCACCACCACCACCACTACTACTACTACTACTACTACTACTACTACTACTACTACTACTACTACTACTACTACTACTACTACTACTCAAACATTCAAATGTTTATTACAATAGTTCCCAGGAACTGCTACAGAGCCTTCCTACTGGTGCACTTAAATGTATTACGCAAGAGAAAATGTAGAAACAAGACATATGTTGTTGAGAAAACAATGCAAGATGTAGAAACAAATTGGGAAACAGATAACGAGGAGGTGGAGGAATAAGTGTGTTCATCATACAGCATGAACATTTACATATGAACAAAACACTGGAATTTATATCTGAAATATGTAAACAGAGGCAGAATACTTATTACATGTTTTTCGGAGTCGAGCCACTGGACAGTCTTTATCGAATAAGACCGGGCAGAAAATGTGGAATGCTGCCTCGTATACTTTTGCGGCATAGAAAATTGCACGTGATTAAGAAGATTGGGGCAATATATAATGTAGTGGACCACCGTATGCAGGAAAGAAAGGTATGACTTAAAACATCTTGAGTTTATAGGTGTGAGTTGAGGTATATTTGCGAGAGCTGTAGTACAGTCGCTATAACAGCAGAAGCGGTGCTTGAAAATAGATATTCACTTAATTTTAACGCATTCAATGAGGACCGAATTAGATTTGCACGTTCCGCACCAAACTACAGATACATATTCTAGTACTGGAAGGCACACAGGGAAGTACAATTTCGGACAGGCTGTGATCGGACAGGAATCGGAACTAATGCTATTTGATACACACAACACCAAGAGCGCGAAGGGTAAGTTGCTTCGCATATTTAACGTGCGAAGAGAACCTTAACGTTTTCTCAAAATACGCGACAAGATCATTTATTTCATCGACCCAGAGCAGCGGAACATCCCGAAGGTTGTATAGAAATTGCACATGGTGTGTACAATTTCATGGCTCACGTAATGGCTCACATCATGGCTCACATTTTCGCCTTAGTAGACATCCTTACGCGATGACAATCTCCGCAAGCGCCGGCACAAAAATCTTGACGTCGTAGTTTGCGCAGGGTTCATTCGTGGGTAAAACACCTTAAAATTTCCCCCTGACAATGGCTGCCGCTGGCTCCCCAACGGCCGCACGTGAAATGGACCCATGCTTAACCTGCTCTCTAGAGTGCTAGTACTTGTGCTTCAACACTGTTGCAGAGGCTTAATATAGCCATGGCCCCGGACCAGGACAAATTTTTCCTCAACTGAGAAGGTTTCTGGTTGAGAAACCCGTAAAGGTATCCTTTGTAACTTCGTGCTGCATTCGGTTGAATGGTAATTTTAAGGCGAAAGCCTTTAATGGGTCATACTCGCGGCGTCCGACCGTCCGTCCCTCCGTGCCCTGGAACAGTGCCAGCTGTGGCCTCTCCCCCTCGCACTCTCTCAGCGATCACGTGATGGTACAGTGGCGCATAGCAGCAGTTGCGCCGCCGCAGCTGTGGCCTCTCCCCCTTACACTCTCTCAGCAATCACGTGACGGCAAAGGGGCGGCGTCCAACCGCCCGTCCGTCCGTGCCCTGGAACCGTGCCAGCTGTGGCCTCACTCCCTCACACTCTCTCAGCAATCACAAAAAAGACATGGCATAGTCAGTCGAATGGCCACAGGCTTTCGCCGAACACACCTTGGAATTTACAAAGTGTCCTTCAAATTTTTTCCTTTCAAAATACGAAATAGTTACGCATGTCCAATTATCGAGAACGTCTCGCCTTCCGTCGTATCCGTGTACTTGTACGGGCCATCACTGTTGTATACTGTTAGTCCCGACAAAGCTGGCGTTTGTGATCGGGATGCTTGCTCCACTCTCAACTTAAGCGTTGTTTCTTTGTCATAAACTGGAACAGGTATGTACAAAAGGATTGCATGAGACAAATGAACAGCTTCTCTTCGTGTCGTCAGGTGGTAGCTAGGCTACCACCTGGGGCATTGCTGAGTCATCTAGCAATAGGAATCTCCTTTTCTCGTAAAGGTGGCTGAGTGCAGGTCCAGATGTGGACTTAATGTGATAACTCTATCTCATAGCAACACCTTCTTCTCACCAAAGAGCTGAAAAAGCTTTCCTTCCACTCCTTCCATAGCCTATTGCCGTCAGCTTGAACACGTAGTTCATACAAATTCTTGGCTATTACTGACAACAAAAGTCGCAAGGTTCTCACGTTTTTTTGTCACCAGTGTGGCAGTAGTTTTCATTTCCCAAACAATCATGAAAGGATAGCTAGGAATCTGTACTGCTGGACTCTCCATGAAACAGTCCTGACTTCGCGTGCTTGAACTTCGGCTTGTTTAGCCCTTTTCCGTCACGCTTACAAACAAAGCAATGACTCATTTAGTTGTCTATTCTGTTCCCGTTGCTTCTCAGCTAAATTAGTGAGCAGGTTGGCATCACTGCCTGGCGAAACAGTGGTAGCACACTCGGCGCAACTTTTACTTTGCATCAAAAGAAGGTTCACATAATCCTCAAGCTTTATATTCGGCTTGACTTTTCGGTTCACGATTATGTCGTCAGAAGTGAGCTTCGTTCTAGTCTATATGGAGGAAACAATTGCGTCAGTGCTCACCGCTTCCGGAAGAGGCATTGCAGTCAGGCTGCGCACACCGCCACGTTGATTTGCCCCGGTCACGAAATCTACCCACCACATGAGAACTATAATGTCCACACTGAAAAACATATGACGCAGTATACATACACCGCACACAATAAACAGTAGTACTACGTTATGACGTCAGCCATCATGTCTATATTCAGGCCATTCTCTCTCTTCGTCGCGGCTAACGTTCGCGGCTAACTTCTTGTTTGGAGCAGCCATGTACATGTATGTGACCACATCTGTCGTTCGGGTGCAGAAAAATATCTCTGGAGCGCTTACACCGCTTCAAAGGGCCTAGATTTAGAAAAACAGCGGGCACACAGTCTTCAGCTTCAGAGGAATCCACCACGAGTCCTGCTGTGCCCTGTGAGACACAAACGTGTTGACAAATGCACTATTTTTGAAGATTACAGCGCAGAAGCTCACTGAAAGAAGTTGTATATTTTTTGCAACTGTATGGTCGCTCTCATGCTTCATTCAAGGTTGCAGTAGGAAGGTTTGTCCTGAAACTGGCATTCACGCAGATGATTTGTAACAATGCCGCCAATATAAAGTTCCGAGATTCTTTTGTACTAAGCCTCATCTACTTAAAATTATTGAAGGATACAAACAAAACACAGGCGAATTTCGGGTCGTGCAATAGACCGATAGACCACGCGACAAAATCAACGTGGCGCAGCTGATAAAAAAGAACGTAAGCGAATAAAAATGCAGTTTTCTTACTGAATATTTACCTCCTACTAGCCTAGCATTTGGGGAGAAGTCGTTATCGTACGTGTAGTGCTGTTGTAACCACTTCACGTTCTATGTAATTTCCCATCTAGGAGTACACCTATTTAACGCACATTCCGACTGAAAAAAAACATGTTTTTCTTGGGCTGATTTGCTATTCAATAAGCTGTTCTATTACTCTTATGCGCAGCTTTACTCCGAGCTATAGCTTCTACTATGTATGTACCGCGAGATTTCATCTTTCAGGCACAAATAACCTCGATGTCACTTTGACATTGTAAAAAAAATTGTCATGCTTTTCGTTTGGCTAAAAAATGACTATGTTTTCACTGCAGTCGCTGCTCCAGCATCCACTAGTAGCCAGCTGGGACCAGTGACCGGTTTCATCTCAGACCTCTTCAACAATATTATAGCGGTTGTCGACAGTGGAATCAAGGAAGGCCTGAACCTGCTGGGTATTCGAAAGCCCACTTCGACTACAACGCCTGCCGAGGTGGCCAGTCAGTAACCTCGAGCCAGCTAATAAATGCCAAGTAACTAATGTCGGCCCTCCACGTCCGGCGTTGTTTCTTCGCCACATAAGTTAGCTCACACATCAACCTCTATATTAGCGGTCTTGCCAAACCTTCTCAGACTGCCTGCACCGACAGCAGTACTGAAGCTCCGCTCTTGGCTGATCCGGTGTTGATTGAAGCATTTTGACGCCATGGCTGCCGCTTAGGACAAACATGGGTCTTCAGCTCTTCGCTCTCTGCATGGCACTGCAAAGTGCTGATAAGCCCGAGGCGGTGAGATCAAATCCCGGCCTCAGCGGCCGCATTTCTCGGGGTGCCAAATGCAAAAAACGCCTGTGTGTTATGCTTTGGGCGCACGTTAAAGAAACCCAGGTGGCCAAAATTAAATCTGAAGACTATGGCATGCCTCATAATTACATTGTGATGTGCGTCAAGCATGCAAAATTATACTTTGTATGCTGCAGGGACGAAGAGCAACTAACGGCGATGACCGGGGCAAGCATCCAATCTTTACTCGCGTCCCAATACCGGAATCAATTGTGGGTTGCCCACAGATTAGCTTAGCGAGATAAATGATGGGAAAAGCGATAGAAAACGCGGTGAACGTATACACCCCGTCAATGAAGCCGACAGCCCAGTGTGCACAATAGCTGTCCGGCACCATCGTGAACGATATACGTACGGGCTAGCGTAGGACGCACGTACGAAGTTTTTTTTTACCGTTAGGGCTCTGCTAAGGGTCTCATCAAGCGTGCTGCAATGTTCTGGCAACACTTATGTCCCTGCGAACGCAAGCTTGGTTCTGAGCTACAGGTTAGGCAGAATATACATTGCATAGCTAGAATAAATTTTCGCAAAAAAATTTCAATGCGGCAATGGGAAGAGGTTTTCTCTGCAGGAGCTACAGCTTTTGTACAATCTTACGTTTTTTCAAACTCCATCAGATCAAATTACATAAAGAAGTGCACTCCGCTTTGATACCTTGTGTAGCGCAGTACCAAACCAGTTCATTCACCTATCGCGGCCGAGGTGGCCTTGCAAGCGCTACGTTATTCGGCCATACGATCGGGTCAGCTTTCCGCAGCTGTCGCTGCCCGTCATATCATCTTTGGGTAAGGAAACGTGAGTGCTGTCGGTTGCACGGCTTTAGGCGAGTGAGAGATGCGCAGCTCATGGCGCGCTGTAGCTCATATGTTGTGGAAAATGAAGAAGTAGATATGTTGTGCACTGTACGTATTCCATTTAGCTGCACTTGAATGTTACAATAAGTGTGAAATATGAAGGATCGCCTGGAAACTCCCGTAGCAGAGCCCGCGAGGCTCACAAACCTACCACACGCGCGCGGCGTTTGGCCGCACGTCTACCCTCCGCGATGCTGGCAGAAACTCAACGAAAGCGCAGGGTTGTCGGCATTATCCAAGGGGGCTATTGACCGTGAAGAAGCCGAAGAAGGTGTGAAGTATCACGTGGGAAGTGCTTCCGACGCTCTTCACACTCGCCGTTTTGAAATGCAAGAGGAAAATTGGGCATAGTTTACGATGAACATCTAAACACATGAGGCTTTGGAAATCGCGTAAATGGTTTCCACCTCCTGCGGCGTCCGTCTGCAACATTGCTTGCAGCATGGACACTAGATCCGCTGTTTAAATCTAGGAAACCAATTTGATTCACTCACATATCGGACTACGACAGCTATTTAACCATGTAATGACCCCGTGTTGAAGGTACTAAGGTGAAAAATAGCCGGTATGCACTTCAGAACCCGCTGGTGCCGAAGTCGTTCCATGGCGACGTCTTCGAAGACGTCGAAGACTGGATTACTGACTTCGAGCGCGTCGCCGAATACAATGAATGGGACGACGCGACTAAACGTAGGAATGTCTACTTTTGCCTCGAGGATGGCGCGCGTACATGGTTTCAAAACCGTGAGGAGCAACTGACGTCGTGGTGCGAGTTCCGCCGTCATCTACTGGACACTTACGCCAGTCCTGATCACCGCGAACGAGCCGAACGAGCAATTCAGATCCGCGTCCAGCTTCCCAACGAAAGCGTTACCGCGTTCGTCGAAGATATGACGCGCCTCTTCAGAGGAGCAGACCCTGGAATGATCGAGGACAACAAGTTGCGTCACCTGATGCGAGGGGTGAAGGAGCAGCTCTTCGCAGGTCTGGTGCGCAATCTTCCGAAGACTGTCACCGAATTTCTATCCGAGGCGGTCAGTATGAAGAAGATGCTTCAGCGGCGCTCTAACTTTGACTAGTGGCAAGTGAACGCGACTACGGACATGTCCACGGCCATCGGAAGCCACAATGACAACCTTCGAGACCTCATCCGCACCGTTGTGCGAGAAGAGATACTGAAGGTTTACGGCACCCCACAAGCGACGGCTAGCTCCATTGCGAGTGTTATAAGAGATGAAGTACACCAAGCGCTCCAGTCCACCGTTCCTTTTCCTATCACCGCGCCTGCACCTTCTGTACACCACTGTGCGACCTACGCAGAAGTCTTGCGACAGCCTGCTTCGTCCCCGCCGCTATTTGTTCAGGCCGCTCATCGGGTTGCACTCCCACCAGCCCAACCGCTGCCATACATCGAGGAACGACGAACGCCTCCACCGTTTCCCCATGCCGCTTCTCCGGTTGTGCTTCCGCAAAAGCAACCGGCGCATTACGCCGATGATTCCCTCGGAAGTCAGACGTTTGGCGTACTCCGGATCACCGTCCTCTGTGTTTCCACTGTGGTGAGGCAGATCATTTGTACCGCCAGTGCCCATACCGACGCCTCGGGTTACGGGGCTTTCCCGCCTTTTCGCCGCCATCCCGACTGGGCCAACGACCTCGGGACATTGAGGATTATCTGGGTCAGCAACGCATGCCACCGCCTACCGGGCGGCAGTCACGCTCGCCGTCGCCAAGGCGATTTTCACCATCGCCCCAGCGGTATTCGAGCGGACGGTCGCCGAGTCCCCGCCGGGAAAACTAACTACAGCGACCTTCGGGGGCGAGGCCGCTGGCAGTCGACGCGCTGAAGACCTTCGATCGACGCGAGTAAAGAAGGGTACCGGTCCGACATCAACTGCAGCTGAACGGAATGACCGGCTTTCGCTCGACATACCGGTGGTGATAGACAGTTACGCGGTTAGCGCTTTAGTGGATACCGGAGCGGAATATTCTATATTAAGCGGGAAGATGGCGACGTTTCTGAAGAAAGTAATTACCCCTTGGCATGTTTCCAGATTGGTACGGCTGGCGGTCACGTGGTTACTCCACTGGGATCCTGCACGACAAGAGTTCGAATTCGAGGATCGACATTCGTGGCGAGTTTCCTTGTCCTACGCGAATGCTCCCGCGACGTCATTCTCGGAGTTGACTTCCTGCAGGAATACGACGCTGTTATTGGCTTACGGGAAGGTGTAGTCACCTTTTCAGCCGACCAAGCAATCGACACAAGCGACGACAAACGACGTGACGACGCGCTACGTGTTTCCGCCGAAATGGTTACGCTTCCTCCACGAGCCAGTGTTCTAGTCGAAGTGAGGTGCGGTGGAATGCGCGAAGGTGGAGTGGTCGCTGAAAGTAAGTTAGCGCATCTACTGACGCAAGGTGTTTGTGCGGCTAGGGGTGTGCTACAGCTCGGTGATGGCCAATCTAAGTTGCTAGTCACCAACTCTAGTGACGAGCATCGACACCTCTTCCGCGGTACTTCGAGAGCGTTTGCCGAAAAAAATAGAACACGTTGCTGAATGTTTTGCGCCTGAACCAGTGAGGCTGGCTGACAAGTCACTGGGCACCGTCGACATTAATCCCGAGTTATCTAACAACAAACAGGCAGCACTGCACGAGCTCTTTCTTGAATTCAGGGCATGCTTCGCAAGCTCGTCTAAGGTACGCCAGACTTCGGTTACAAGGCACTGGATCATCACATGCGACGACGCACGCCCGATACACCAGCAGCCTTACCGCGTGTCGGCAAAGAAACGCGCAGCGATTCGTACGCAAGTACAAGAGATGCTTGAAGACAGCGTGATCGAACCTTCCAACAGCTCATGGTCGTCTCCGGTCGTTCTTGTCAAAAAGAAAGACGGAACGCTACGCTTTTGCGTCGACTACCGGCAGCTCAACAACGTAACTAAAAAGGACGTGTACCCACTGCCACGTATCGACGACTCGTTAGATAGACTGCGGCGTGCCCAGTACTTTTCGTCACTCGATTTGAATAGTGGATACTGGCAGATCGAGGTAGATGAACGAGACCGCGAGAAAACTGCCTTTGTGACTCCCGACGGCCTTTACGAATTTCGAGTGCTCCCTTTCGGTTTGTGTTCAGCCCCAGCAACTTTCCAGCGAATAATGGATACTGTCCTCGCTGGATTGAAGTGGCAGACTAGCCTTGGTGTATCTTGACGACGTAGTTGTCTTTTCTGAAACATTTGAGCAATGTCTTCATCGCCTGCGGCATGTGCTAGCCGCGCTCCGATCGGCTGACCTCACGCTTAAATCAGAGAAGTGCCACTTCGGTTATGAAGAGCTCAAGTTTCTCGGACACGTCGTCAGCGCCAAAGGAGTTCGACCCAATCCCGACAAGTTTGCCGCTGTAGCAGCTTTTCCTCCTCCTGCCGACAAGAAGGCCATCCGACGCTTCCTGGGCTTGTGTGCCTATTATCGCCGCTTCATCGACAACTTCTCGAAGATTGCGGAACCCCTGACTCGCCTTACCAGGGATGACACGCCATTTGCCTGGACGAATGAGCAACAGGCGGCCTTCGCTGAACTAGGCCAACGTATGCAGTCAGCACTCGTCCTGGCACATTTCGACGAAGAGGCTGTCGCCGAGGTGCATACTGACGCCAGCAACATCGGTCTTGGCGCAGTACTCGTCCAACGTCTAGACGGCATTGAACGAGTAATAGCCTATGCTAGCCGCTCGCTGTCCCGTGCCGAGGCGAACTATTCTACTACAGAAAAAGAGTGTCTCGCGGTCGTCTGGGCGATCACGAAGTTTCGCCCTTATCTCTACGGCCGTCCCTTCAAAGTGGTGACAGACCACCATGCTCTATGTTGGTTGGCGAACATACGCGATCCTTCAGGACGGCTGGCACAGTGGAGCTTGTAGCTACAGGAATTCGACGTCACCATAGTTTATAAGTCTGGCCGCAAGCACGAAGGCGCCGACACGTTGTCGCGTGCTCCCGCCGAATCTGTCAGTCGACAGTCAGAGGACGACGACGGCTTCCTGGGCGTCCTTACTACGTCGGAATTGGTCAGATGGCAGCGTGACGACGCTGAAATTCTACCTCTCATCGACCACTTAGAGGGCCGTCAAACAACCATACCACGCCATCTACGTCGCGTCTTGACGTCCTTCTGTCTACGAGACATTCTGCTGTACAAGAAGAACGCCCGCCCGAATGATCGAGCCCACCTCCTAGTAGTTCCTGAAGACTTACGGGACGATATTCTTTTCGCTTGCCACGACGAGCCTACATCTGGCCACCTCGGCTCCTCACGAACGCTTGCTAGAGTGCGCGAAATGTATTACTGGCCCGGACTTTCAGCAAGCGTCAAGCAGTATGTGAAAGGCTGCCGTGAATGTCAGCGACGAAAGTCACCACCCCTGAAGCCCGCCGGGTTATTGCAACCCATTGAACCACGTCATAAGCCATTCGACCAAGTCGGCTTGGACATTCTTGGGCCTTTTCCTCTGTCAACCGACGGCAACAAGTGGGGGAATAGTCGCCACTGACTATTTAACCCGCTATGCCGAGACAGAGGCGCTCCCACGAGCCACGGCTTCTGAGGTAGCGCAGTTCTTCATGTGTCACATTGTATTGCGCCATGGTGCCCCAGCCACTGTTATCACAGATAGAGGAACGGCGTTCCCGGCACAGCTCACGGACGAAATTTTTCAACTAAGCAACACCAGGCATCGAAAGACGACCGCTTACCATCCGCAGTCGAACGGCCTTACGGAGCGATTAAACAAGACCATCACAGACATGATCTCTATGTACATCGACGTCCAGCACAAAACATGGGATCGTATCCTGCCTTATGTGACCTTCGCGTATAATACCGCCGTACAAGAAACAACGCGCTTCACACCATGTCACCTCGTCTACGGCCGCGAAGTACAGACGATGCTGGACGCTATGCTTCCGTGCCACGACGCCGAGAGCCTAACTACTGACGCCGAAGAATTTGCTCAGCGCGCTGAGGAGGCTTGCCAGCTCGCGCGGCTGCGCATCGGTGAGCAGCAACACGCAGATGCATGGCGCTATAACATCCGTCACCGGCAAGTGCGCTACAGTCTCGGAGACTAAGTGTTGGTGTGGACCCCTCTTCGCCGCCGTGGCCTTTGTGAAAAGTTGCTCAGCCTGTATTTTGGCCCCTACAAAGTGCTGCGCCGCATTAGTGACGTGAACTATGAAGTCGTTCCAGACAGTGCGGCGCAAACACGGCGTCGACAACCACCTAGTTCTGACGTAGTTCACGTCGTGCGCATGAAGCCCTACGTTGCGCGTTCGTGATTTTTACGCTCCCATTGGCACCTAATGCACTTACCTCTCCGTTTCTAGAGAGGTAGAGAATTGTTTCTAGCTACGCTGCTGCAGCTCTCGCTGTGTTCTGTGCGCGAGCATCTTCATTGAGCGTGTGTTGTTTTTTGTTGTTGTTTTTTCCCTTTCCCACACCACTTCTTGAGCATCGAGGCGATGCTCTTTCCGAGGAAGGGGGGAAATGTCACCTGTAGTAGTGGGAATAGGGCAAGCGGAGAGACGCAAGAAGAAAGAAGTGCGCGTGCTAACCGCCCCGCTCGATAGTTAGCTCTCGCCACCGTTTTCGCCAGAGCCCAGCCGCTCTCAATAAACATCGTCAGCCCCCTTTTGAAGACGCGTGGCAATATTATACATACATATCTTGCTTCATAAGGTAAGGAATTTCTAGCTTAGCTTATCTGACACACATATTACATATACATATCTTATACACTGCAATCCGAATATATCTAACCCACATGATCATCATCATCAAGCCTATATTTAAGTACACTGCAGGACGAAGGCCTCTCCCTGCGATCTCCAATTACCCCTGTCTTGCGCTAGCTGATTCCAACTTGCGCCTGCAAATTTCCTAACTTCATCATTTTCAGCTGGTTTTCTTCAGCTGGCTAACCTCAGCTTGTTTTCTGCCATCCTCGACTGCGCTTCTCTTCTCTTGGTATCCATTCTGTAACGCTAATGGTCCATCGGTTATCCACCCTACGCATTACATGGCCTGCCCAGGTCCATTTCTTCCCCTTAACGTCAACTGGAATATCGGCTATCCCCGTTTGTTCTCTGATCCACACCGCTCTCTTCCTGTCTCTTAACGTTACTCCTAAGATTTTTCGTTCCATCGCTCTTTGTGCGGTCCTGAACGTGTTCTCGATCTTCTTTGTTAACCTACAAGTTTCTGCCCCATATGTTAGCATCGGTAGAATGCAATGATTGTACACTTTTATTTTCAATTTCAGTGCACGACTTTTCAATGACAGTGACCGACCACTAATCCGCCAAACTAACACACCCATGAAACACAATGAGGAGATCAACAAACTCAAGTCGTTAATCTTTGACTTAGAACATTTCCACAAGACCGTTGACACAATGCACCACGCAGAAATACACGAAGCACCGCACGAACACCTAGCTTGGGATGGCTTCCACCATAACCGCAGAAGAATACAGCTAGTTTCCCAAGACATCAAATCCTTTATTAAGGGTAAATAAAGAAAACACAGTTGTTAAATCTGCCCCAGAAACCATATCCATCAACTCTGCCGACAGTGCCACCCCGAACAACACAACTGCAAGAGTAACCTCAGGAACAGACAGCTGATTGTGAAACGAGCAACGGGGCACACACTACTCCAAATACGAAATAAACGGCAGTGCAAACAGACACAACCGTTACAGACAACAAAAAATCCCCTACCGAAGCATTCACACAGACATCCACACGCCCTCCTGCGCAAGCACAGACTCAAACAGAAACAGAGGTGGAATTAAGTGAGGTATTCGGAAAGAAACCTGCAAAACAGAAACACACCATATGCGGATCTAACCGCAAAAAGCCAAATAAATGACAGCCATTGCAAGTTAATAACGCTTCTCAGCCACGAAGTACACCAACCCCAGCAATTCCGGACATCGCCTTTAGTTCACAGCTTTTACACCACGTGGCGTACGGACCTTTAAGATTCGAAATTCGCGCGATGACGCACGAAGTGTATTGGACGATAACAGAACACACGTTTTAACAATAAAAAAAAGAAAAAAAGGACAGCTGACACCGTCGAGCATGGACGAGCGCGAATCAGGAATGGGTGATCTGATAACCGCCGCGCGTATAAGACGAGCGGCCAGCTAGTCTACTGTGAATCAATACTTTTGCTGCTATTGATAGGCGTTCAGAGGCTCAGCCCTGCTTCGAGAAAGCGGATGCAGAATCTTGAAAGAGCGGCCTCCGCCCCCCCCCCCCCCCTTTTCCGTCCATCTTTTCCTCGTCCAACATTTTGTCCGATCGAATCGAAAAAGCAAAAATGCCATTTTTTCGCTTCATTTCTCGAAAGCTGATTCTAAAATAATAATGTAAGTTTGCTAAATGATGGCGATGGGCGCATGTTTCAGGATATGCAGTCGCATGATTGACGCCCTTAATCTCGGTTGGCCTCAGTTTACGAGTTCGTTTGCGCATTTGCGTGCAGGTGCCTGGCTGAGTTATGTTCACTGCCACGGAATTTCCGTTTTTCGAAGGCGAAAGCCTTAGGTGCATGGCTACATTTTCGGTGCCATTGGCGGTGACATTGGTGAAACCGCGCCGTAACGAAAATGGCCGGCGCCGCAAAGAGTAAAATCACGTCAACAAATGGTCGGATTGACGTCAGTTTTCTCAGGGAGGTTCCTGTGAACAAAGTAAATTAGTGGCTTTGTAAAGAAAATTTGGTACATTTCAGCCGAACAGCTTTTCTAAGCTGTTGGTAAGCGACGGGTGTAAATGCAGAAAATCATCTGTAACTGGTCAGTGTTCGAAGACCTGCTTCACTGCACAGTGGCATAGCCACAATTTTGTTCGGAGAAGGGGGGTCTCACGGTGCAGCGCTGCCTCCTCCTTATAGAATTTGTCGAGGGATCAAATACACCAATAATAACTGCATTGTCATTGCCAATATAATTGTATATTAGAGGCTGCAAACAAACTACCGAATGCTACCCACTGTTGAGTAAAATATGTATTTTTTCATAAAAGAATATATTCGTATGTCCCAAAAATTGTGGCAGAAATAACTTATATCAATTCTATCGCGTTTTTTTTTGTCTATTTAATAAGTAATGAAAATATCACACGAACTTTAGAACTATATCAGTTCCAAACCAGCAAAGCAGTGCATACAGCTGGTGTGAAAAACGTAAAGGCCATGAAAAGAACAAGTTGAGCACAAATATTTTGATAAATCTTTGTCATTAAAGAACCTTGTTTACTTTTTTGTACAGTTGCGAGCAGAAGTTTGGAGACCATGGCATCAGCTAAAAATTTAAATATATTAAAGCGCAGCTGCGCGGCCCCGAATTGGCTTAATACGTTGTATTTATCCAACATGCGCACCTGGGCTTGCGCTCTTGATTTCAGCCGGAATGCCCAGGCTGCGAAGGGAAAAAAATAAAATAGTGGCAGCAGAGAGGCTCGGCCTTTCTGTACCGACATGGGAGCGGCCCGCTACGTGCTGACGCGCGTTCCGAGGGACCGTAATAAAGTTTTATCATACCATCATACCATACCTTTGGTCCACAAACTTTTGCTCGTGACTGTAGATATGCAACGGCCAGGGAAAAACCTCGATGACGCTGTCCTTGGTTGAAATAGATTGCGCATGAGCATTTGTTACCGGTCGTGTATTGTAATTACACCGATAATATAGTTCCAACAGTGAGTACATATAAGAAGGAGGAGTTCTGCAAGATGTATATTAGAAATAAGAAAATAGAATGGAATATACAAATGCGAAGATACAAGCTTATAAAGGGTACAAAGGTGTCATTGGAAACACAATGCACTGTTTGCATACACAAAGCTTCGCAACAAGATATTTAAATATATGTATAAGTTTACAATAAATCTACGTATTTAAGCAAACGCCACTGTAATGCGTCAAACAAGACAAATAGACATGTTGCGCAGTCACACAAAGTAGTAACTTTACGCATAGAAAGACAGACGATCCAGGCAAGAACAAAACTATGATCGCAGAAATCGTGATATGTTCCGGAAGGACCGCCTGTTGGGCTAGCTGGTCTAACATAGTTACTCTCAGTTTGGCAGAACAGTTTGGTTCTCCTAGAAGCTGACAAGGAAGGTGGATTTGTTGTTATGCCGAAAGGCATGTTCAATGAAAAAGCCCAAGCGGCCGTGCACAACAACTTTGTGGCTGTTTAGAAAAGTGCAATGAGGGTTAAGACGAAGTTCATCAAATTTATTAAGGACTTGGAATTGAATGCTCTTGCTAGTGCTATTAGAAATAGTAAGGGGAACAGTCTGAAGGTTTTCTTTTCTACAAAAACGCATAAGGTAGATGTCCCTTTCAGAACCATTGTTAGCGAAGGGGGGGGGGGGGGGGCTTGACAAAAGAATGTTAGTCAGTTTACTTAAGAGCCTTAAGTGAATCACGGTTG
>NC_051156.1:66851170-66996069 GCF_013339745.2 Dermacentor silvarum
ACGGCCTATTTAATTTGAGACAGTTCTTTTTTGCGGGCGGCAAGGTATTGCTCTCCGTGGCGAAAGGGACACTGGTCCTATGGATTTAAGTAACGCCCCCGCTGAAAATACTGGTATTTCCAGAACGCTTCTTCGCATGCGAGCTGATTGTGGAGATACACATCTGAAGAACCATTTGGAAAGTTGCTCCAGTAATGCCTCGTATTTAAAGCAGACGTACAAAACCAAATTACAGAAATTTGTGGTGAAATTATCAAAGAAAGCCTAGATGCAAAAGTGAACGCTGCAGGCTGCTTCTCCGTACTTGCTGACGAAACGACGGATATTGCTGGAATCGAACAGCTTACTGTTCGTGCAAGGTACGTAAACAAGGATGTCAACGATATCGAAGGAAGGAAGGAAGGAAAATAAGAGGTGAAAGGCAGAGAGGTTAACCAGGTTAAGTGTCCGATTGGCTACTGTGCACAGGGGGATGGGGTAAGGGCAGAAAAGATTAGAAAACAAAAGCAGATTAAAAAGAAAACAAAGAAACGTATCAGTCCGCACATTCTATAGTTTCTCACTAAGTCCTGTTTCTTTTAAAAAGCGTAATAGCGCTTTTAAAGCAGTTTGTTCCGACGTCGGCTGGGACCAGGGACCAAGAATTGTGGCTTCCGTAAGAGGACGGCTGTCTACCTTGTCGAGCGTGGTGCTGAGGAAACGATATCGAAGTGTTTTTAGGTTTTATCACAGGAATAGACGCCCTCTCTCATGGAGACTGCAGGTTATATGTACATGTGTACAAACTAGAGCACTGCACGGGCTTACCCGAAAGGCCGGGCCGGGCCGGGTAGAGCAGTTTTTTCACGGGCTCGGGCCGGGCTCGGGCACAGCGTGCTTTTTGACCCGGGCCCGGGCCGGGCTCGGGCTTTCTGGTGCTGTGCATGTAACGTGCAGCGAGTTATTCTCGGGCTACTCAACTCTGAGAAACATGTATTTTTCGGTCTCGGGCCGGGTTCGGGCCGGTTTCCAGCCGGACCTCGGGCCTAAGGTAAAGGGGCGGCGGGCCGGGCCGGGCGGGTAACGTAGATTATTTCCGGGCCCGGGCCGGGTCCGGGTCTCGCCATAAAAGTTTTGTTCGGGTTCGGGCGGGCAGCGCAACGTAAAACCGGGCCCGGGCCGGGCTGAAAAAAATGTGGTTGATCCCTCTTATATAGGAATCGGTATAGAACACGAAAGTGAAACGTGTCTTCACAGAAGTAGTGTAATGTTTATTGCACATTGATATATAATGTCTATTGGTGTTTTGTGGCTAAAGCGCCCTTAGGCGTTGATGCACCCACGCTGACGCCTGGTGGCACGTCTCCTCCATCACGACTACCAACGTCGATGACCATGAGCAACCGTCGTGCATATGGAAGCTGCACTACGCTGCACACGCTAGCACAACGCGAAAGACGAAGCACGTAACTGACACACTAATACAACGCGCAAGACAAAGCACGTAACTGAATCGTCACCGAGTCAAATCAGCGCGTACAGCGCGTCGTAATTGCAGCCTCCGCGATCAACTTCAGAAACATTTTCAGAGCTAATTGCGGAGGCCACGCTCCGCTGTGCTGAGTACGGTGAACGCCACCTAGGTGGCGTTGGTAGTGCTTCTTGATGCCAGCGTCCCTTCGAATGCTGGCATCGAGGCGTCGTAGTACTGAGACCACCGAAGCGTTCACTGTCGGTGCGCGTTAAGGCCGGAATACATGGAGCGAATAACCGGCGTCCGAGCGAAGAACTTCGTCGGGCGGCGAACGTCCGACGGCCGGCGTCAAGAAATTTGCCGTCCGCAGCCGATCTGCCTGTCCAAACATTTTCGTCGGGCGAACGCCGCCGCCGGAAGCGTCTAGCGCGCAGCGGTGGACGACAGCCAATCAGGAGGCACTAGTTCCGGTCGCAATGCATGCTGGTGTTTCGCGCGCGCGCGCCTTTTCGCGTCGTCTGCAATCGCGTTGGTGTTGCCGTGTCTGCATGTCTCTGCACCGATTGAGTAGTTCCTAGTATGATCTCTCAGGAATCGCGTTGTATTTGTACATCCCATATCCGCTGATCTGCGAGGAAACAGACAAGCAGTGCAAGCTCTCTACAACAACCTTCAACAGAAATCTTCTGATCTCAGAGGCCACATGCTGTCGTCATGCCTATCTCCCGACTTCCCCGATAGATGGCGTTGGCATCGGATATTTCTTTCGCTAGGCTTAGACGCGTTCGAAACGAGAAGCGATCTCGAAAACTACTCAAGGTTATCCATAATACTCTGTCGTCGAAGCGGCCTGAGACTAAGCGAAAGCCGTTTACGCAGTCATTTGCTTCCAACTAAGTGAATTCTACAAGGACAACGCCAAATTCAGTTCGAAGCGGGCGGCCGGGACCGCCGCCAACACGGCGGCCAACGCGCGGCGGCGTTCGCCGCATGTATTGCAACACAGCAAACATCCTGCGTCGTGTCGCCGCGTCGTTACTTGACGCGTGAAGTTCGTCGAGAAAGTTCGCTCCATGTATCCCGGGCTTTAGTGTCATAATGCAGTACTTCTCTTTTCTGCTCATAGGCGGCGGCACCGCCCCGAGCAAGAGCGCGGGTACACGGAGGAGTGTTAGATATATAAGGCGCGTCTGTGTAGCTCTCTGCGAATGCGTTTGTGGCGCAATGGGTTAAACGCTCGGCGATCTATCGTCGCGGACCGAGAGGTCGTGGGTTCGATTCCCAAATTTTGCATGTTTGTGGAACTTTTTCTTCTGGTTTCTTTCTTTGTATTATGTTCTATGACGTATTTCCGTGACGGAAATACGTCAGTGAAGTCTTGGTGGACCCCGGAATAAAACACTTTCGTGTTAAAAATCGGCCCGTGCAGTGCTCTAGTACAAACTGCTGCATATTCTAGTCGCCCTTCCAGTGCCACTGCCAGCGCAGAGAGATTTTCAAACATGAGATTACTAAAAAAACCACTTGCGCTTTACAATGAGGAACGCATGGTTATGCTGGCGCTTCTATACGCCCACAGAGACGTCGCCATCAACGTGTCCGAAGTTACTGAACGCTTCGCTAAACCTCCCCGCCGAGTTAAGTTTATCGTTTAGATAGCCAAGCAGCAAAAATGAATGCCTGTAAAAGTCTGTTCCTTCACGTTCCTATATAAGCTCGTAATTATGAAAACGTATGACTGTTCATTAGCTTTTAAAACCACAGAATTTGTCACCGTTTATTGTAACAGTTAGCATGATGATCAAAATTATCCTGGGAATAGAAAAATTACGGGGACATCAATAACCAATTTTGACAAACCTTGCTCATTGAAAGCCCGGCACACGCGGCTTTTCCCAAAAACGCACTCGGATGTTGGGTAAATCAACTTGCTGCATCATAAGTGGCTTTCGTTTGTCCTTTTCCTTCCTTTTTAGCTACATGTATTTACTTCTTTTTTGAAACGAAGCAATAGCCTTCTTTGACTTTGGGTGCAGACTAATTGTTGCCGCTGTGCAGGCAGTTAAAATACGCATTTTCGTATTGATTTCTGCATTCTTTTTCTCTTATTCTAGCCACATGGTGCTGTCGCGATCCCAGCATGGCCCAAATACATATCACAATTTCTGAGATCATAGTTTTGTTCTTGTCTGGATCGTCTGTCTTTATACTCGTATGCGTGAAATTTACTATCTGTGACTGCGCAACACGTTTATTTGTCTTGTTTGACGCATTATATACAACGACGTTTCCTTAGATACATAGATTTAGTGCAGACTGATACGTATATTTAAATATCTTGTTGCGAGGTTTTGTGTATACAAGCAGTGAACTTGGTTTCACGCGACACTTTCTTGCCGTTTATCTTGGCATTTGTATATTCCATACTATTTTCGCATTTCTAATGTACATTTTGCGAACTTCTGCTTTTTATGTGTACTCGTTGTTGCAACTATAATTTCGGTGCCATTACAATATACGACCGGTAACATCTGCTGCTGCGCAATCCATTGCAACGAAGGACAGCGTCATTGAGGTTTTTCCCTGGCCGTTGCCATATGCACAAAAATATAAACAAGGTTGTTAAATGACAAAGATTCATCAAAATATTTGTCAACTTGTTCATTTTATGGCCTTTACGTTTTTCATGCCAGCTGCATGTACTGCTTTGCTGGTTTTGAACTGATATACTTCTAAAGTTCGCGTCATATTTTTTTTTTTTGCTTGTTAGATACACCAGAAAAAAAAAACGCGGAACCATTGATATCAGCTATTACTGCCACAATTTTTGGGACATACGAAGCTATTCTTTTATGAAACAAACACATAATTTACTTGTCTTGACTGTGCGTAGCGTTAAATAATTCGTTTTCAGCACCTAATATACAATGGCATTGGCAATGCAGTTATTATTCATGTATTTGATGCCTCGACAACTTTTATAAGGAGGAGGCCGCGTTGCAATTTGAGCCCCCCCCCCCCCCCCGAAAAAAATTTCTGGCTACGCCACTCCAACACACCAAACGCCTGCTTACGCAGACGCCCCTGCGGCGGTTCACTGCGTGTCGCTAGACAAGTAATTATGCCTGCGCTGTAGTAGTGGCCATCTGTACCTTTAGCAATTGATAAATAACTGATGCAGTGCATATAAGCTCGCAGTAAGGTACGTACGTGCGAATCGCGCTGCTCGCTTGATATAGCTTTTAATGACAGCGCTCGAACATCGATGTGCTGTAATCAATACTACCTTGCTGTGCTGCCTCAATGTGCTGGCTAGGTCAAGGATGAGCACATTCAGCTCTAACCTGTGGTGCTGCTCGTAGTGGGGTAGTGAACTGTCACCGAATCAGCCCGACCATTTGTGGTCATTAGCACACACCTGATCACTTCACCACTTCGCACCGGTCGAACTGGTAATTGTCGCTGTGGCCGGGTCTCGAATCGTGAATCACCAGCCATGCCTGCTGCTATGTCGGTCTTCCATTTCGCTTACCCAGCGCGATGAACTGCAGTTATCCAGCGCGCCCGACGCTCCACTTCGTGAGGCCTTGCATGAAAACGGTAGAATGTGATGTTGGGATTCAGGCCTTCTTGTTCATGGCAGCCCACGACGCAGCAGTAACGACGGTGACGCTTTTTCGAGGCTGAGCTAGGCCTCTCCGGCGTCGCCAATCCGGAGATCCGTCGTCGATTAAGCATTACGTCCCACGGCACACGGAGAGTCCGTTTTCGTATAACTATACTCTGCGGCCAGCTCGCAGCCTGGTCGCCATGGTCTGTGAGAAGTGACGATTCCTTTTCGCACTCGAAACAGGGCAGAAAAAAGTGCGAATCGACGCAAAACGTGGGATAGAAACGTGCTTCGCCACAGCCAGGGCTCAATACTGTCCAAGCTGGTACTACCCAGATGACGTTTTTCGCCGCCACCAGGCGCCGCTACTATACCTCATACTCCAGCGCAAGACGCCCATCGCCGTCTGGTGGCCGCCAGCGGAAGGCATCATTCTCCGTGCCACCGCGACGCCCGCGGTCAGCACACTAGTATGTATATTCTAGGCACTGTAGCCGAGCCAACTCGAGATATCGAAGGCATGTGACAACGGCGAGCCGAGGAGACGGCGTTGCGGGCAGAGCAGCGTCAACGTGCGTATGGCGGGAACAAGTTCGCTAACGACGTCACTAACGGCGCTGCCAATGATGGCGCGCGCGCTTCGGTGCGACGTAGAGAACGACGTAACTGACGGCGCAGCCAATGGAGACGTTTAGCGAAACATAGGGCGAACTCTTTTGCGTTTCGCCTATGAACCTTTTCACAAACCGACGTTTGAGTAGCGCCATTGCCCGACACGGGCGACGTCTAACGTCAGAACATGCTCTGCCGCCATTTTGGACTGTGGGCTTTGCGAGAGCAGGCTGGCCGCACTTCGGTTGTGCGATCTTCGCCAAACATTATTTCGATTGTTTTCTTCCGCTTCGCTTGTCTTGTGCCGCTTGACTTGTTACATGTTTCATGTGCTCGTGTGAGCACTCAGTGTGAAGTGCAATGGCAACAGCAAGTCCAGCCAGTGGATGTGGCGTTTCGTCGTCGGTAGCGGCCGCAGCCGCGTCTGCTTCGTCGAGAACCTGGTGTGCTAATCAGCGGTATTTTAAGTGCGAAGCACTTTAGGGGCCCGGGCTGTCGGCGTCTGTTGCGCGTGATGATGCCCGGGCTGTCGGCGTCCGTCGCGCGTGATCACGCCCGGGCTGTCGGCGTCGTCACCCGTAGCGCGTGATCACGTCCGAGCTGTAGCGCTACTCCAGCACGGGCGCATCACTGCTTCGCACTTTTCCAGGTTACACGTTAGTGGAGCTGCATTTCTTAGCCCGTTCTTTGCTGCTCTCGAATGTAACATATAGATACTTTTTCCATTGTTATTGCTGGGCACATGTGACTGTAGTCGTCGATTGAATCTGATCACCATCACTTTTCGCGGTTCAAGGTTACCTCATTTAGCGAAAGCAGGCGCGTACCTAGCTGTCACGCAATGCTTAGAACCAGGCGCCGGCGGCCCGCCGACACGTGTCAGCGGTCGGTAGATAGGCGGTGGTTACTCCGTACGCTTCCGACGGAACTCAACAGATCATTCATGCAAAATTAATTGAATCCGGTGCAGCGCAGGGTGCTTATAACCAAATATCAAAGCAGAAGCGTAGCGCTCGAGCTGCGCGGTACCTTCGGTGAACTGAGAGAGCCCAGGTGCTAGATTTCGAAATTACCTTGATGTGCAGGGCTGCGCAAGGCGCGTGTGAACGCAGAGACAATGTTTTGGCGGACTACAAGGGCTGCATACATCTTCCATAAGACACGATTTTTACAGATCGTTGCGAAGTGCATTTACCGACTAGTTCTTGCAGAATGCTTCAATTTGTCTCATACCGGTGTCACACGGCCACTTTTCATAGCGATCGAGCCCGATTCGGAATGTTCGACCGCGATTGGCTCCCTTCCGCAGATTGAGCAATGAAGCCAATCGCGACCTAGAAATTCGATCCAGATCGGGCTCGACCACGATAAAACGTGTGCCGTGTGACCCCCGTATTAGGCACTGGAATGAAGTCGTTTTTGAAAGAATAACAACTGTAGCCTCTGCCACTACATATACATAGAAAATATTGCATTGAAGAGCTGACAATTCTCGCAACCTATTGGGAAATAGGCCGGAAAGTGTTTACCAAAATGCATTATTTTACTGATGTGTGCATTGTTTCACGTTAGACTGAAATGCTAAGTCCACAGGTGATGCAGGAAACCGGTTAAGCTTGAACATACCAGATCGGCAGTGGTCTCGCGGAGTGCTGTGTTGTGGACACACTATAGCCCCCAAAATCGTTATTTTCCGCTGGTAGTTTTGGCACCCATAAACTGCACAGTGCTGGCCTGTAGCCTTTTGATGAGTATATTCCATTATTTACGAGCATAAGTAAGCCGTGACATAAATAAACGGTAACATCGAATGAAAGCTTCCACTCCGCAACGCAGGCGCAAAGCAAACTCACAGTCCAGACCGAACAGGCAACACTGACACGTACTCTCGGCACCACACCGTCGGAAGCGCCCTCGTGAAAACGTCTATTACGGTGGCTAGAAGGGGGAGGTGGGAGCAACGCAGCCGTCGGTGAGCGCGGCGCGTGTTGCAGTGATTCATGATGCCGAGTGGTGGCGCGCGCGTCGACACTAAGATAGGGTGCCTCGATGCCCAGCGCCGCCGTCGGCGCTGGCATCGAGGCACCCTACACTAAGATGCCTCCGCTGTAGTTTGGCTGCTGCCGGAGCTAGCGAGTGCGCTCGGTTTGCATGGTTGTGTTCGGTTCTTTTAGCTCCACGGCTCATTTCTGTTTGCATTCACGCTGTGCAGTTGTACCTCCTTGTAGTGACAATAGTTTTACACGTTGCCATGCTGTAAGAAGCCATGGCAAGTCGCATGAAACGACAGACGGACTGTTTTGCGCCGGGCTGCACAACAGGCTATGTATCTGCTAGAAAAACAGAAGAAAAAAAAACATCCCTTTTCTCGGTGCCTGATGACGATGAGGCACTTAAAGCGTGGCAGCGGCGCGGGCCCCGTGCATATAAGGCCTTAAACAGGACTTCGAACCCCAGTTGAATCATCTACAGGGTGTCCCAACTATGATGCAACAAGATTTAAAAATATACTAATGCCCCGTAGCTGGACAGAACCAAGGCAATGTTGTTTGCCGTCGCTTGTAGATACTCCGATTATTTTTTTGCATTCCGCTTAATTACATAATTACACTTAATCAACTTCTCGAATATTACAATTAGATGAAAAATGTCAATGTGAAAATTGTAGAACAACTTAATAAACTACCGATACAACTTTATTTTGCTCAATACGTGCTACATAAAAGTGTTTTTCCGAGCGTGAAAGAAGCCAGCGAATACACGCAAAGTGCCTCGAGCGACCAGTCGCGCGGCAATTTTGCCTGTAATCGCGGGCTTCTTTCACGCTTGGAAAAACACTTTTATGTAGCACGTATTGAGCTACAGAAATCTGTATCGGTAGTTTTTCAACTTGCTCTACAATTTTCACATTGACACTTTTCATCTAATTATAATATTCGAGAAGTTGATTAATTAATGAAGCCTAATTATCTAATTAAGCGGAATGCAAAAATAATCTGACTATCTACAAGCGGCGACAAACAACATTGCCTTGGTTCTGTACAGCTACGCGGCATTTGCATATTTTTAAATCTTGTTGCATCATAGTTGGGACACCCTGTATAAATGGATCATACAATCAAATGCTGTATGTCGTCCTTTTGAGTATTCTTCATGTCCCCGCCGTTCTAGTTCATCACCGACTAAAATAAGTTTGTTTACTTAACTCCTATGTGGAATGATTTCTAAAACATCATATATTGGCATTAACCAATTTGACGAGCAGGATTCAGTGCGTCGCAGTATTATGACCTAAGGAGCTCTTCACTGCGAGCCTAGAAATCGGTGCAGCTTTTTTTACCCACACCACTAGCATAATCATCTTCGCATTCGCTGAAATCCTTCTTTTTCTCACTCCCGACGATTCGGGAAAGCACGTAGAACGCGTGCGACCGAGACGAGCGAAAAATATTTACCGGCCGTGACGTGCCCGAATCTAATGCATTTTAACACTTAACCGCTCATCAGAGGATAGCTGCTATTCATTTATTGTCTCCTCTACTAACAAGGCACGATATGCATTAGCTTAACGCTAGTTATGTCAAATCTGCGACCGCTAATTGCGAACAGAAACGCCCGCTTCGAAACCCGCGGCACCAACCGCTGTGCTTCCGCGCCCGCGGAGCGATCTTGCTGTCGACTGCAGCGCCGCCGCTGCTGTCATGATTGCTTGCAACACTCCGCCGCCGCCGTTGCTCTCACCTCCCCCTTCTATACTCCGTTTCATACATCAGGTGCAACGCTGTCAAAGCTAGCGCTCTTGTTTGCGCTGTTTACTTCCGCGACCAAAAAGTAGTGCGTTGCTTGCGGTGAGCGAGAAACAATTAATGCTTTGCCGGCAACGTTAAACCGTAAACATTTGTCACAAGCTTGACAAAAAACGTTCCTATTGCTGGGAAAACAATCGAAATATGCGAGTTTGTATTTTGTGTTTTTCGTTTTTTGTCTCATCTGGTTTTTGCTCTCTCCGTAGCCCTGGCCGCCTGTTTGCGCTTTGCGGATAGTCAGATTTGGGAAAATGGCGCCGAGCTCTGTGGCCTCGACTACCTCTCCTGTGCGCATTTTTTCAAAGGTTCGTACATCGAAGTTGTCAAGGAACTCCAAGCAAGTTATTGCAAATGTGTACGCTCGTACCAGGCAGCGTTTCCCGGAGAAGTCTGTTCGGGAAGTACTGAGCGCTGTGAGCGAGGACACCGGAGTATCTCCCCGTACCGTCGCGAAATTCAAAGCGGAGCGTCTGCGTGGGCCTTTCGTGTCTCCGAAGAAAAGACCTCGCGACGTGAAGATTTCAAGCTCGCGAACAGTCAAACATGACAGCTTCACAGTCCATGCCATCCGTCTGAAAGTGCACAGCATGTACGCCAAGAGGGAGATCCCAACACTGGACAGTGTGCTAAAGGCTGTCAACGAAGACGACGACTTGCCGAACTTCAAGAAAACGACCTTGTGGAGGTTAATGAAAGACATTGGCTTCATGTTTGATAAGAGGAAACGGAATCTTGCGCTGATCGAGCGCAGTGACATCATTGCCTGGCGCCGCAGGTACCTGCGGGCGATCAAGGAATTCCGAAGACAGGGCAGGTAGGAATCGTCCTTAGAATATTTTCTTACGCAGCACGTTTAGAGTACCCTTATATAACGCTTGATGTTAGCATTGCAAATTCGTAATCGTAATAGAGAGCATTATCAACATCCACTGTACAGCGCTCGTTCCCCCGAAGGGTGCGAGTTACCAGCACCACTGCTGCGAGCGTTGTCGATTTTTGTTTGCAGTCACCGTAAATGATCAGGATTTCCAATGAATTCTTACCGAATCAGGCAAGTGCGACACCCAAACTTACCATGAATCAAAACTGACTGCCAAATGCCGCCTGCGTGCAAAATTTAAGCCCGGATAAGGGACCAGTAACGCCAGGATATCTTTTTTCTGTCGATTGTCCATGAGCAGCTGTTCGTGAGAGAGCAGTCAGCGTGTTAATTGATAACAAAGAAAATAGATTATTCTTATGAATTATATTTTTACTTCTTCTTTTGTCTTATGTTCTCCTGTGTGATATTTGCGATTATGATCATGCTAAGATTCGTGCTGCTACAGCGGGTATGTTTAGTTGTCTGCATTAACTCGTTTGTTTTGCTCTGCACAGGTGCGTCATCTACTTAGATGAAACGTGGGTGAATGCAGGGCACACGAAGGAATACGTCTGGCAGGACAAGACTGTGAAGTCAGCTCATGATGCTTTCCTGAAAGGTCTGTCGACAGGATTGGTCGCGCCCTCGGGCAAAGGGGCCCGTTTGATCCTTGTACATGCTGGGAGCAGTGCAACAGGTTTCGTCCAAGGAGCTGCTGACTACTTCCGAGCAAAAAAGGGGAACAACGCTGACTACCACTCTGAGATGGACGGAAAGTACTTCGAGAAGTGGTTCACTGACAAGCTTTTGCCAAACATTCCGGCCAATAGCATTGTAGTCATGGACAATGCTCCATACCACAGCGTAGCTCTTGAAAAGGCACCTACCAAGTCTACGCGCAAAGCTGATATTCAGCTTTGGCTCACAAAGAAAGGTGTTCCATGGTCACAGGACATGGTGAGAGCTGAGCTGCTGGAACTTTCGCGAAAGGTCAACACACCCACCATTGTGCACCGCATCGACACTCTGGCGGCTACCCATGGCCACGAAGTGCTTCGTGTACCACCATACCACTGCGAGTTCAATCCAATTGAACTTGTTTGGAGCCAAGTGAAGTGGTACATCGCAAAACGTAACACGTGTTTCACTTTGGCTGAAGTTGAAAAACTCCTGCCGGAAGCATTGGCATCTGTAAGCCAGGAAAACTGGCAAAACGGCTGTGCTCATGTAGAGCAAGTTGAGGCCGAAGCGTGGGAACGTGACATGATTGTCGACAGTGAAATTGAACCACTTGTCTTCAGCATTTGTGATTCGTGCAACTCCTCCTCCGATGAGTCGAGTGCTCATTTCAGTGATGAAGACTTAAGTGGCATCGAGGAACTTGTTTGACTTGCCAGGAATGTGTAACCTGGCATCTGGGTGTAACTGGATGCGAGAAAGGCAACAAAGGAAGAAACCTGTACCCACCAGACCATCGATCCCATAAATAAAGTTTTCGTTTTCTAAACCATGAAAGTCGGCCTGCTGTTGTAATATTGTAATATTGCAATAAAAAAAAACATCGTAGTGAAGAAATAAATCATGGACAAGAATTCACAAAAATGTTCCATAAATTCAGTCAGGAAACAGATGATTAAGAAATCTAGAATATGTTCTATGCGTTCCTCTGCCAGAAACCAGCATTCTAAGTTACAGAAATGCTTATGAACATTTCGATCAGTAAAAAACGATGCGTTACTCGCACCAAGTGCTTCGGGCTTCTCCACAGCGCAGTGCCAAAGTCGGGCCCACGCTGTTTTGGTGAAAGCTGAATCCGGTGCTCGGCTGGCGGCACGGTATAATGCCCAGTGTTTTGAGAGATGCCCAGAAATGAGTGAATCTCTTCGGAAACGGCGAAAACGAAAGTTGTAGACGAACACCTGTTGTCAATGCGGCCTGCGTGGAGCAGCTGTGCTAACTAACCGATGAGTTAACGTCATCTTTTCACACAAAGCTCTCGCTTGCATTAACAAAGTAAAGCGACAATGCTGCAGAGTCGCGACAAAATCGCCGTTGCTGGTCAAATATCGGTATGAGCTCAGGGGGTTCATGCCCGCTTACATGAACACGGTATGCGTCAAATGAACAGATACGTGCAGTTCATTTCCGAAAACGTGCGGTGCTTAGGTTATTGGGAAGAAAACAGGATTTAGAATTCAACTCATAGAAAATGTGATAAAAAAAAACACCCCCACCCCCCAAAAGAAAAAAAAATCTTTCCCGCATGCGGATTTGAACCCATGGACTCCGAAGTTCGGTGTCGTCTCTCCGGAGCAACGCGTTAGACCACACGGTCACAAAAGAGCGCGGAGCGATACACGTCTCCATTTTTTTCTTTACGGACTACTTGCGTAGCCTTCACAGCGTTGCACCTGATGTATGAAACAGAGTATAGATACCGTAACGTCTATACTCGGCGACAGCTTTTCTTGACAGCACTGTGGAAGCTACAGAGCCGAACCGCCTGCATGCGCGCGCGCCAGGAAATAGTAAGTTTTATTTTCTGATTCTAAGAGTTACTTGGCACGAATAAATAAAACTTCCTAATTATAAATACAGAACAAGTATGGGCAGCTGTTCATTGAAAAAAAGTTAGCGTGCGCCTTAATTTTTTTTCTTTTTATTTCTTGGACGGCACCACGTTTTCGGCACCGCCTGCTGGTGGCTCTCGCAGTAAACATGGCGTCCCCGCTGCCGGCGGTACCGTGTGTTGCCGCAAACTCTCCTTTTCGTTCTCCGAGGAGGCTATACTCTAAATGTGACAAGAAGGGAGTCTCCAAACAAACCAAGCAGGTTATCTGCAATGTCTATGCTGGAGTAAGGCGCCGTCAGCCCGAGCTGGTCGACGAATACGTTTTGCTAAACACAACACACTAGCCCTGCGAGCTAGCGAAAACCGACACTGGAAGTGAAATCGGCTGCAAGCTGCCGGACTATTGTAGTAACACAAATGTGCGAAGGCCCCGCCTCCGTAGCCTTCGCTCCAATGTCAAGAAAAGCTGTCGCCGAGATAGCCATATACAGCTTTCGCTGTAAAAAGATGCTGCTCGAATAGACCGATCCCACTGGCCAGTTTCACGACGCCACCGCTGCCGCGGTGCATGCAGGTACTTGTCATCCGGCCGCTCCAGCCGCCAGGAGTGCCTGTGCGTCCTGTTTCCTGACGATCTTTGGCAATTTTTGGTTCGTGTGGAGCCATCGTGCGATGGGAGGATTTACCTGTTGCGTTCCTGGGTGCTACAACAACAGCACAACAGTTTCCTGAAGAGCGAAAGCTTCCAGCGACGAGGATCAAACGTATTAACAGGGCCGGACGGAACGGCAGGTAAGACAGCTTATTTGCAACGTATAGCGCCGTTTCTCTAGTAAATAGGTGCATTACGGTGGCTTGGCTCAGAATGTAAAATCATATAGCTGAATAAGGCAAAGAATATTTGCACAATTTGCATACGTATGCCTTTTCCGGAATAGGTGAGCCGCCGCTCGTACGTGAGTGTTCAAGCCGGGCATTTTGTTGCTGTATCGCCCTGCTTCCTGCCTCTTTTTATTTTCATCGCTGTATACTTTTATTACAAGTTGTAGCGATTTATGCCTATATGAGGTCTTTTACGTGTTCATGCTGTGCGGGTACAGCACCCCGTACGTGGCTTACGTGGTTTCCTTTACAATGCATGTAGCAAGCATACATACATAAGTTGACGGTGAGCTTACTGACCAGCATTTTGGTAATATTACTACTGTACACGGCAGTCCACTTTTAGTTAGAACACGCGAGCGCATGGCCGTGCTCTTCAAAGTGCCAGTGCGTCAGTCGTAGTCGCGCATCGAAGCGCAGTGGCGGACTACGAGAAGCACCAGATACTACAGGTCCCTCTACGCCGAAGCCACTTTACCTCGATGTGCGGCCGTGTCAGATGCACTGGCACTTCGAAGAGCACGGCCACGCGCTTGCGTGATCAAACTAAGAGTGGAAGACCCTGTACATCGAGACGCTACTTTTTTAATTCGCGTAACATGCTTCAGGGGACCCTTGGCAACGGCTTAACCATAACTCGTTGGGCCAAAGGTCGGATGAGCTTTCACAGATCATGCTCGAGGCAAGTGTTGTCTCCGGAGCCTCGCCCCCACTTTCCGGGAAGTAGTTATCCGGCGCATGCCAGCGGCCGATTTCGCTGCACCTATGGAGATAAGTGGCTGCAACAGCTGTAGATTTCTTGCGTCTATGGTGCTGTCGATTAAACCCGAAAAAAACTTAATCACTTGCACCGCACTGATGGAACCTTATGTACGCTAATCAAGAGAAAGTGATACTGTTGTAGCACCATGGAAGTATACAGCCTGTATTTCCAAAAATGTGGAAAGTACAGCATTGCCATCCTGGCCATGTTCAGTGTGTCATAGCATTATTGCTCTAACTCTCTCAACCTTGGTTCTCGATGTTTACTCCAACCACAGGATACAGAGTTTGCAGTGACCGCTTCGAAGGAGGGAAAAAGACTTATATGAACCGTGTAGCCACAATATTTCCTTTGAGACTGCAAAAGGTGGAGAAGAGGCGACCGTTGAGAAGAACAAAGGTTAATATAAGCACAAGTAATACAGAGAAAAAGCATGTTATGCTTCCATATACATCACTATTTCTTTTTATGGTAGGGCTTGACACAGGCGACAGCCACGTAAGGGTTGTGCTAGTGCATGTAAAAACATTGATGATACTTAGTAAACTTAAACTGATGTGAAGTATTAATAAAAAGTATAGTATACAAATCCTAACCTGCAGCTGCACTGTTGTCGAAATAGCTGTTCATTGTGAGTTTAAATCTGGTTTAACTAATATGCTGTTGTCATAAACACAAGAAAGTGTCGCATTATCTATTTTCTCCCCCTTTTTTAGTTAATTTCTTGATTCAACCAATCTTTTTTCCACTGTTTTGCTTATTTTGTAGGCACATGCTACTGCTTCTTGAGTGGATTCACGAAGTTCACGGGAGCTCAACTGTGCCACGCAGACAAGAGCAACAGGTCTCTGCCATCGCTAGCAGCGACAGCGATGATACTTTGCAGCAGGAACCGCATCTACACCTGGACCATGCATACAGCAGCCAACAGCTAAGTTATGATGAGCTTGTCAGGAAAGTTGCTAAGCAAAAGCACGTCATAACTGAACTCCTGCAACAAGCTTAAGCAGCAAATGCGCTAGTGACTGAGCTTAACCACCAGCTGAAACGAAGTCAGCAAGACCACGCCGAAACAAAAAAGCTGTGTGATCATCTTCAGTAGAATAGATGCTTAAGACTTCAGTTGTCAGCAATGCAGGAAAAAGTTCGAAGTTTCAAGACTGAAGCTGCACAGAACATGGATAACACATATGAGGCCCTTGTAAACGACGAGAAAAAGCTGAGGTGTAGAAAAAATAACGATACGCGAAGAAACCAGACAGAGAGCTACTCGTCGTTCCAACTTCTCTTCGCAGTGTCCGCCTGCGCGCGTTTATTCGTCTTTTTCTACATACTCCCGCCCACCAGTAGCGTTGTCCAATTCAAGCTTGCACAATTTCTGCACTGGCCTTATAAACTTGCCATCTTGAGCTTTCACACGGCAGGCTCGGATTATTCCATCTTGACCAGGGAGGACGTCCACAACTCGTCCCAGTGGCCAAATACCTCTAGACATGTTAGGCTCCTCGATAATACTACATTTACTCGTATACTGCTACTAGGATGCGATAGGTCGAGGTGAAGTGCCCGCAGCACAAGGAGGTACTTTTTCTTCCATCGGACCCACAGGTGGTCGACGAGCTTCTGGCGGTATCGCAACTTCTTGCTGAGGTCACGTCGCGTAGCCTGAGCACTACGAGCTTCGTCGTCACTGTTGATTCGGTTAAGAGAGCCAAGGAATGAACTCCAGACCAGAAAATGAGCAGGACATAGTGGAGAAGGCTCTGTAGTGTCCGTATACGTATAGGTTAGGGGTCTTGAATTGATAACCGCTTCTACCTCCAGCAGTACGGTCTCGCTTTGTTCGCTGTTGAGCTTGCTCTTTCCCAGCACTTTGCGTAAAGATGACTTAACTGATCGGACAAGTCTCTCCCACCAGCCGCCCCACCAGCCACCCCACCAAGGCGCACCTGGCATAATAAATTTCTATTCTATGCGATGCGTCAAGAGCAAAGATGCAAATGGAGAGCTCTTCATGGTGTTCCAAATGTCCCATAGGTCTCGCGATGCTCTCTTAAATGCGAGAGCATTATCGGAGTACAGTGTCGCTGGCAATCTTCTACGAGTCAAAAACCTACAGAACACTAGCAAGAAGGCGCTTCTAGAGATTCCACTCGTCAATTCAAGGTGTACAGCTTTAAGGTGTGGATTAGCGAACAAACTGGGATAGTCAATATTCTAATGCACATTAAGAGAAAAAAATGAAGCTGGGCAAGCCATGTAATGCGTAGGATGGATAACCGGTGGACAATTAGCGTTACAGAATGGATACCAAGAGAAGGGAAGCGCAGTCGAGGACGGCAGAAAACTAGGTGGGATGATGAAGTTAGGAAATTTGTAGGCGCATGTTGGAATCCGCTAGCGCAGGACGGGCAATTAGAGATTACAGGGAGAGGCATTCGTCCTGAAGTAGACATAAAAATAGGCTGATAATGATAATATATTATGTACAGAATGCAAAAGGCTGCTTTTAATCCTCATTTTAGGTCCCAACTTGGACGTCTCCGCAACTGTGCGACAAGTACAGGTCAAAAGCCTTCATTGACAAGGGCTACATTACCGTTGATGGCATCCTTGACTGCACAGAAATTTTCATTGAAATTCCTTCATCATTCCGGGTGCAGAGTGAAACCTATTCCTCTTACAAAAAACATAATACCGCGAAAGGATTAGTTGTGTGCAGCCCAAATGGCTTTGTCACCTTTGTGTCCGATCTTGATCCTGGAACACTACGACAACGCCCTCACAAAGGCTTGCGGTGTGCTGGAAAAGTTCTCGCCAAGGCGAAGTGTGATGGCTGATAGGGGGTTCACTATCGAAGAAGAGTGCAAGCAGCATTCTCTGCATTTGAACATTGCGCCGTTACTGGAAGCATGGCCTCAACTGTCCTAAGCAGATGAGACTGAGACAAGGCTCGGTTCAAGTGTGCGCATACACCTGGAAAGGGCCACTCGGACGATCAAGACCTACAGAATACTTTCCCAGGTGTTCCCGAATAGCATGTCTGAGCAACTGAATAAAGTGTGGCACATTTGTGCACTCTTGACTAACTTTGTGGGTGGACCATTGTTGTGAGAAGGTGTAAATGAAATCTCGATGTTTGCGATGATAAGTTGTGCCAGTGTGCTTCAATACTTCGCTCCCCCTTTTTATGAAATAAAATAATGTTAGCATTCCTCCAAAATTCCAGCATGCTCAAGGCCGTCAGGCATTGCGTATAAAGTGGCAAGCTTCCATAGCACAATAGTTCTCTGCCTTTCAATAGGTCATATTCGGTTGTACCAGCGCATAATAAAGTAAGATTGAGTTATATGAAACAGCTGTGTAACAGTTGTCATCTCTGCGTAAGATGTTTGAGTGTGTTCTGCAACGCTGTTTGCTTTTTTTTCACGGGCAGGTGAACAATGAAAAATACTCATTTCTACCTGGTTGCTCTGCAGAGAGAGACCTTGATGTACTTATATTGGTGAAATGGTTTTGAAAAGCATTTGAAAATTCTTCAGTTTGCAGATGACCAGTAACTATTCTGCACTGCGACCAGCTACTGGAGGATAATGGAGCTGTGAATAAATGGTTTCATGCAGTGCCCTATTAAATTGAGAAATCTTGCAGCCATTTGTTTCACAAGAACCAGTTGTCTACGGATATTTTCCGCATAGTGCTCCAGCACAGTAGTTTATTTGATGTCGTTTGCGGCTTACAAATATGACTGTAAGCTGTTTGAAACATGTTCATCAAAAGAGACGCTTGTCTTTGAATCTGGCCATGGTCACGTGGTTAACAAATTATTTTATTTCTGCACAATGTCTCCTGCTTCGATAAGTGCATCAGTGTGTCTAAAAGATGTCCATCTACATCTTATAGAAGTGATATCTCGGCATTTAATTTTACTGCAGACTTCTTGTATGTAAGCTGAACCTGGTCCAACATTCTATCATATCCTTTTTTCTGCCAAAGTGGTGGCACAGATCATGACTTATGATCTGACCAGTGCATTGAATTCAACAGTGCCCAATGTGCAAGAATTCATAGGGCTTCATAATGACTGCCTCAAATTTCTCCATCATGCATTAGACACATGGTTATTTTGTCGTACAATCCAGCTGTGAACATTATTCCTGATAGCTTCAACATCCATGGTCTTGTGTCATTGTCGCTATAATATTAGGTAATGGTTGCTAGTAAATCATGCATGCCCACCTTCCAGTTTTTGTGCAGCGTATAGGTGCAACACTGCCTAGGCAGGAATGCTGTTTGTGGGCACTTGCAGTACACAGATAAAAAAGATACTTCACCAGCACAACTGCAAAAGTGTGCTGGGCTACTTCAGTAGAGAGGAAGTTTAAATTGCTGACCCTGCCCTCCGGGAACTATATTGCTGTCTATCAGCATTTTTGGTTTGATAAAATAGGTGCATAGGTAACTATGGTAAATATTTTTTAGATTTACTTCACGAGTTGCTATCAATGTGGGGTAGCAAGTATATGGTGGTGAAAAATTCGCTACTTTTCACGAACTCGTCTAAAAAAACTCTTCTCAAAGGGCACGACAATTTGCACAATCTTCCTTGCGGTATACAAACAGCACACAGGTGTCCAGGCCAGTCACACCAATATGCACTTGCATCTGAGTGTAATAGCTGCTGTTTCTAATGAGTTTTCCAGCATGCAACTGCGTTTTGGCAAAATCTTGAACTTTGAGGGGAACTTTGATTTCAAGTAGGCGCGACGCATAGCATTTGCACTTTACAAGACCATCTGGGCTTGCGCCTAGCAAAGTGTGATGACGAGAGAGGAAAAGGACAGTCTCGATTACTTCCAGTTCCACGTGGCAGTCATTTTGGTCTTAGAACGCTCGTGTGGCTTCGCACTCATACAATAGGTCCTCTTCATGGCAAATGTTGCCCTGCCTTTTTTTCCCTCCCATCACTGCCGCAGTGAGAGGTCGGGCATCATGTGGCCCCATTTTGGATTGGCATGTCCTAACCCATATGTATACTCCAGGTGCTAACGACGCGGTAATGACACCCTCCCTATATCTATACCAAAGAAGGCAAGCACTTTGAAGTCGTGTGGCCGCCTCTACGGCTGCAACTTTTCCTCTCTGTATGGCAGCAGAGCATTCTCCTGCTTTGTTCGCTCCAGCCACCTTACAGGCAGTCCAGACACATCTTCAGGATCTGGGCTCCCAACTTTTCTTCGATTTGCTGGCAAGATGTCATTTGCTTCAAGTACGTCAACGAAGCAATCCAGCTTTGATTCTTTCAGCTTGCCATGCAAATTTATGAGGCTCATTGTAGACAGTTTTTTTGTCTTCACTTCTCAGTGACGAGTATGCTGCTCGTTTTTTTCTGATGCCTTGGTGCCTTCGCTAATCCTTTCAGCGGTGTCTGGTGAATACAATCTGTTCAAATTGTTCAGCGACTTTCTTTGGATCCCGTGAATTGTACCACTGCCGTTCGCCTTCAGTGCAATGCACGGCATCTGGTACCTCAGTGAGATCATGCTGTGCAATGTGCATCAGCCCGTACAGAACACAGCAAACGTGTTTGCATAATCCACCTTTCCCAGCAACACATGAGCAGTTGCCACTGATACCTTCTTCATCGCACTTGAGCAACTTCACCCCAACACTGTATGCTGTCCGTGTTGCCATAGAGGCTAGTACTTGTGCCTTCACTATGGTCTTTGCTGCGTCTTCAGTTGAAAACACCAACTTCTGTAGGTGGTCTGATGTGAAGAGCCGTAGGCCAGCATCTCGATGTTCTTGAGCCCCTTTACTTTCAGTGTACCTGCACGAGGGATGAACTGTCATGTTGATATGCTTTTCAGGACATTGTCCTCAAGAATGCATTTTTACGCATTCTATTGGCTACTGAACTGTTACTGGATTTTTGAGTCGCACATACATCATATATAATATACATGCCCGGAGATGTAGCTCAAATGGAAAATTTTGGGATTGCACTTGGCTAGAACAGTTGGCATAATTTCGCTAATACAACAGTGCATTCCTGTACATAAACGCCTTTCAATTCCTTACAGAACTTTGTATACTCCTCCAGTCTTATGCATTGTGCAAGTTCCGAAAATAAAGAAATTCCATCATCACATTGGCTGGGATGTAGTGTGCACGTCCAAAACTAAAACTCAATTTAAAAGGACTGTCGATTGCAGTCGGATGCGAAAAGAACAGGTTGCTGGGCCACAAAGCACACATTGGGAATCGGTCATCACAATCCTTCATAGTAGGTCGCAGTCAGCGTTATTTTAGATAAGAAAATATGACTATACAGACAGGTACAAGCACCTGCGATAGGTGAAAAGGCAGTGAAATAAATGCTTAACAAACCACCACACCGTTTGCCACCCCTAGATCTGCCACGCGCTTGAGATCTACAAAACAAAAAGCACTAAAACAAAGAGATGAAAGTAGAGTTAAAGCTCTTCTAAGCATTACTTAATTTCAAAGGACAAGATACAGATAGGATGCACAATGTATAAACAGCAAAAAAGCATTACGCACAGTAGAACTGAAATCATTATCATACACAAGGACAATGTTTAGTTTTACAGCAACCTTTTTTTATTAAATAAAGAAGAATCTGCAATTGTGCACGAGACTAGAAGACAGGTAGAGCTTTACGGCACTACAGTGGTTCAAGAAGTAACATTACACTTTCTCAAACATTCGAATATGAGCATGCTCCCTTTTGTTTCTAATAGGCACTTCAGTTTTAGATCAGAATGACTGCAGACTACAGTTTACATACCTGACAATGTGCCCCTTTGCGAAGAATCGGTTCAGTGACCTTGTTTCGCGGGTCCACCCTTGACTGTTGTGTTCATGTAGTCCAGGTGCCAAGGCACAGCACTACATGGAGCTGCCAAAAGTACAAAAAGTCTGATAGTACCATAGGCAAGGGTAATTTAAAAAAAATTGCAGGCTCAACTTTCCGCTAAATTGATACACTTTTTAGACCACCTATTTTGACTACGGCGTTACCATGTCAATATAGGTCGAACATACAAGCATTTACACGCTGTGCAGTCATATTAAAGAACCGCAGGTAGTACCAGTCTGTGCCCCATAGCCCACACACGGACCAAGCAAACCAGCTGCATGTATCGAAAACGTGAAATGCCTTCATGCATTATGCTTGTACCCTATCAGTACCTATTCTTTCTGGTGTCACGCTGTACTGCTAATCTAATGACAGTAGCTATACTACTTCTGACATCAGCTTGACTGCATAGTCATTCTCATTTTCATTATTTATTATCCAAGCATCCCCAAAGGCCACAAAGATGGGTATTATAATGGGAGGGAGGGCGCACATAAAGTACACAGAGAAAACTGTAATAAGGAAAAAAACTTAGTAAGGTAGCAATTACGAAAGACCATAAAAATATGTGAGTTTGAAGAAATAGCATATAAGGATATGATATAATAGCAGTGCAAAAAATTCCTGCAAAGGAGTAGGACTGGGAACAGTACAAAAATTATAATGAAAAATCAATCCAACGCAATTAAAACTAATTACAGGGAAAACATTGATGACTATTTTGAAATGTAGCCGTTGCATAAGTGCACTGCAACAGTAATGCAGTGTTTTAGAAGGTAGTTTGAAAAACTGATCTGCAACCACAGCAACTGCTATGGAAAGGGAAAATAGACAGCTCTGAGGTAAATGTGGGCACCGGCGACTCAAACGCTAGCGCGGCACTTGTTGGCACTTGGTCCTTGCATGCAGCTTAATGTACCATGGTAGCACGAATAACTGATGAAAGTATATCGCGGCTGCTCATAATGGAGAGGGGTGCGTATTCACGTGCGCAAAAGATGGGACGCTCGCCTTACGCCACGGAGTCGGAGTTTTCCAAGCAGCAATCGTACCATTCGCTTGAATGAAAATAAAAAAAAAACGCCGGCTAGCTTACCTAACTTCTAGATATCGCGGTTACCGAAGTGTGCAAGTCGTGCGCGACGCCCACGTAGATAAGCATCATTAGGGAACGAGAGTTTCGGCGCCGCATTTCAAACCTGTTTCCAACAGGTATACAAATCCTATTATGTCCGTCGCTAGGCAAACATAACGCTGCAGTCACCGAGATGCACGTGTGCAAAAATGGTAACGCAAAACGACCGCGTACATCAGCATGCGCTCATACATAGCTCCAACAAATACGATACCCAACGCGTAATCAGCGGGTAACAACCGAAATGAAAGAGCAGCAGGCACTTTTGAACGTTCGCCTCACATGCTGCAATGAACATCCCATGTAATTTTTTTAAATACTCACATGACGAACTTTTCTCGATGGTGGAGTCGCAGAGTTGTCTGGGAAGCTCGTGCGCAGTACTCAATGAGCGGGGACTGCAGTGGTTTCGTTGACCAGTTCACTATAACCAAGATGGTTGCTGTGCTATTTCCGGAAAACCGGCGCATGCGCACACTGGTCGGTGGGATCGGTCTATTGGGAAACCCACCTCTTCATCAGTGAGTGACTCAGTATCTCTAGAACAAGCTCCTTGCTTTTTGGCATATGTGCTCTTAAGGCATTGAGTGGAAGCCTGCAACCGACGCGGCCCCTTCTCCGCTGTCTCACATAGTAATTCAACATCTTCAGATGGTGAAAAGAGCCCACCTCGATTTTTTGTATCACCAACAGATATGTATCCACTACGTGAAAAGCATCTATGCACCCCTCACAGCTGTTTGTAGTAGCAAGTTTGCTAGCAACAAAGCCTGCAATATAGGGCGCGACAGAGCGAGCAAATGGGGAGAGCCTCTTTGGATAATCAATCTGGTCTGTGTAATCGTGGTCTTCTGGTTGTAGGATGGCCGACCTTCGCATTTTTGTAAGCTCGGTGGTTGCCCACATTGTAGTAGTGGAGGCAGATGCACCCAGAACTGAAACAATACCTTGTGAACAACTGCCTGAGCTGGGCGATCTCACTTCCGTCTGGACCATTAGACGCTTGCGGAGAAAAGCATTGGTGTCCCAGTTAATTTTCTGCTTCAATGCAAAAAGCGACGTTTTGTTAAGAACCTAACTGGAACGCCAATGCATTTCTCCGCAATGTTTGGGAATTAATATCTCGAAACTGGTGTCATCCCAAGAACTCAGTCCAAGTGGATCCGCGTTGCGAACTCCACGGCTACAATTTGTAAATTGCAATATGGGCCATCAGGTTAGTTAGTTAGTTAATTCAGGTTTAATGGCGCAAAAGCGACAAAGGCCATGCTGCGCCAGGCACAAGGTATTAAGAAATGAAATGTTAATGTAGCGAGAACTGCGTTACCTTATATTCTATGTAATAAACCGGCTTCAACTAAAAACTTGAACAAGTCAGTGAATGGCACTAGCGGATCATCTCCCAATAATAAGGCGGGGTAAAGGTATGTGTAAGTTGTACAGATTCTGCAGAATTTTCCGTCTGTGTGTTTCTATATGTGGACATGTCATAACAATGTGTATTACTGTGAGAGGTTCATGACACTTATCGCAGGTTGGTGGATCTTCTTTTCTAAGAAGTTGTGTGTCAGATGTGTGTGCCCTATTCGAAGTCGACATAGGATCACCTCGTAGAACCGTTGCTGATGACTGCACGATTTCCACTCGCCAAGCAGGGGTTTTGTTATGTGTAACTTGTTATTAATGCAGGAGTCCCATTCTTGTTGCCATTTTGATGTCAAGGCTTTGCGAATTGCTCGTATGCTGTCTTTGTATGGAAGTTTTGTGTGTGTTAGGTCTTTGTGCGCTGCCATGGCCGCGCATCTATCTGCTGATTCGTTCCCTGGTATCCCAACATGGCTAGGGACCCAGCAGAATCGTATGGTTCGTCCGTATTTGTTATTAAGCACCATGTTTAAAATATCGCCAAGCAGCGGTTCACAGTCGGATTTTAAATTTAAAGCTCTGAGTGCACTCAACGAATCGGTGTAAATGACAGCACTCTTCTGTTTGTCGGTGATAACTTTGTTTACTGCCGTCCATATAGCCATAACTTCGGCGGTAAAGACTGAAGCAGAATTATGTATTCGGATGCTATTTTCCCAATTTTCCGTTACGGTTCCCACACCCACGTATTCTTGTGTTTTAGAACCATCTGTGTAAAATTCTGTGTGATCTTTATATTTTTCTTGAATAGTGCGGAACTCTTGCATTATGTGTTCGTGTGGGGCGTCCTTTTTCTTTAAGTGGGTTAGTGTCCAATCACATAGTTGTGTGCAATCGCACCATGGGGCCAGTCTTTGCGGCCTTTCAGCAACCTGCAGGACCTCATGAGGAATGTTATAAATCTGACAGTATTCCTCGTGTCGTAAGACAAGTGGTCGTATCATGTTCGGTTTGTTTGTGTAGTGTAACCGAGAGTTGCATTGTGTTGCGATTTTGTAGCATATATGCTGTGGTGTTGACCGAATTCTCAGTACATAGGAGAGGGTTAGTAGTGCTCTGCGTGCTGTAGGGAAGGCTCATTGCAGTCAACGTATAAACTTAGGACAGGCGATGTTCTGTAGGCACCGTTCGCCAATCGTAGGCCAAGATTGTGAATTGGATCAAGTCGTTTAATGTAGGATTGCCTGGCTGCACCATAAACTACACTACCGTAGTCGAGAATGCTACGCACAAGGGAGCGGTAAATACGTAGTAGGCATATTCGGTCAGATTCCCAGTTCTTGTGCGATAACACTTTGAGAATATTTAATGCTTTATTTGCCTTAATTTTTGTTGTGTTAATGTGGGCTAGGAAGTTAAGTTTTGTGTCAAATGTTACGCCTAAGAATGTGTACTCTCGTTTGACCGGTAGTGTTGCGCCATCCAGTGTCAGAACTGGATTGCAATGTAAGCCACGCTTCTGGGAAAACAGCACTGTAACGGTTTTGTGGGTTGAAAAGCGGAAACCATTTTTGTCGGCCCACTGTGTGAGATTATTTATTGTTATTTGTAGCTGTCTTTCGCAGGTGGATAGGTTTGAGGCGTGGCAAGCCACTTGCAAATCATCGACATATATTGAATGCATGACAGACGATGGAATGATTTTGTTAACAGAGTTCATTTTGACTATGAAGAGAGTCGTGCTGAGAATGCAACCTTGTGGGACGCCATTTTCTTGTGTAAATGTGCGTGAAAGTGTTGGGCCGAGGCGTACCTGAAATGTTCTATTTGACATGAAATCGTATAGGCAGTTTAACATTCTGCCACGAATGCCCAAATCAGCCAGATCTCTCAAAATTCCATATCGCCATGTGGTATCGTACGCTTTTTCTAAGTCAAAGAAAACCGCGAGACAGTGTTGTTTGTGTAGAAACGCATCACGTATTTCATGTTCTAGTCGGACGAGATGATCAGTGGTGGAGCAGCCCTTTTTGTATCCGCACTGGTGTGTGTCTATTAGGTGTATTGATTCGAGGATGAATGTGAGTCTCGCGTTTATAATGCTCTCATATGATTTGGCTAGACAACTTGTTAGTGCAATGGGTCTGTAGCTGCTTGGGGATGATGCAGTTTTACCAGATTTTAGAAAAGGCACAACTACTGCATTTTTCCAGTCTGTAGGCATTACCCCAGATTGCCATATTTTGTTGAAAAATTGAAGGAGTGCCTCTACCGATGCTTGAGATAAGTGCGCCAGCATTGTGTAGTGGACCCGGTCAAGACCTGTTGCTGTTTTTTTACCGGCCGAAAGAACTCTGTTTAATTCCTGCATTGTAAGAGTGTCATTATATAGGTCCATTGAAGCAGCGGTAGTGGGAAGTCTCTGTTTCTCAGCGGACACTTTGTATTTTAAAAATGTGTTTGAGTAATTTGCTGAGCTTGAGATGTTATAAAAGTGTTCGCCTAATAAGTTGTCCTGGTCTTCTAGTGTTGTTTGTGTGCCTGGACTTGTAAGTAGTGATATTGTGCATGATGTGTACTCTCCTATAAATTTTCTAACCTGGTCCCACATTTGTTTAGATGTGACCGAACTATTAATTGAGGATACATATTTTTGCCATGACGATTACTCCGCCTGGCGCCGAACAAATCTTGCTTTGGCTTTGGCCTGTTTAAAGCCTAGGAGGTTGTTGTAGGTTGGATACCTTCGTAGGATTCCCCAGGCCTTATTTTGTTCTTTTTTAGCTTCGGTACACTCGTCTGTCCACCACGGATTTAGTTTCTTGCGCAAAATACCGGATGACTGAGGTATCGCTGTTTCTGCGGCTGAGATAATAACTTCAACGAACTTTTTATTGAGTTCGTGAACGCTCAGTTCGGGTGCGAAGACTGTTTCCAGTTTCGCATGCTTCAAAACTGGCCAGTCAGCAAGCTGCAGTTTCCACCGGCGTGGCTTAATGCCTAAGGTTGGTGGTGATGGTAAGAGTTTTATGATTGCGGGCAGGTGATCACTACCATATGACGTGTCGAGGGCTTTCCATTTAAGATCGCTAAAAAGAGACGGTGAGCAAAAAGCTAAATCTAAACAACTAAATGTACGTGAAGTCGGTGAAAAATATGTTGATGCACCTGAGTTTAAAATGCAGATATCATTTGACAAAATAAAATCTTCAATGAGCTGGCCGCTTGGGTCCGTTTTGTCACTGCCCCGAAGAGTACCATGAGCATTGAAATCTCCTACTAAAACAAAAGTCTCCGGCAACTGGTCTGTTAAATTTTCTAGATCCTTAATATTAAAATGGCTATGGGGCGGAAGGTACAGTGAACAAATGGTGATGGTCTTGTGAGATAGAACGGTGACCGCTACAGCTTCGAAAGATGTATTTAATTGGACATTTTGGGTAGGAGTGCCGCCTTGCACGATTATGGCGACTCCTCCTGACAGACGGCTGGAGTGTTCGCGGTCCTTACGTACGACCGTAAAACCTTTCAGAAAATGTGTATTTTTGGGGCCTAAGTTCGTTTCTTGAAGGCAGAATGCAACTGGCAATAGCTTATTTATGATCTCTTTTATGTCACCTAGGTTATGGATCAGGCCTCTACAATTCCAATGGATGATGAAAGCCATCGTAAAACGAATAAAACTGTTTACTTATGTGTGTGTGAGCTAAAAAGTGATAGGTGACAAGTAGTAAAAAGATCACTATAATCAAGGGTGGTAGCCGTTCAGGTTACCTGTCCCTTATTCGGCGCGGTTATAGGAAGTTTGTCCTTCTTGGTGCGCTCCTGGGAGCGCGGATCTTTTGGCGTCGATGGCGCCGGGGTTTTCGGGTCGACCTCCATCGCCTTCTCCGAGGCGCTGGATGATCGAGAGCCAGGCGCCGAAACGCGCGTCTCGGGCCTTGGGGTTCTGTTCAACTTTGGGCCCTGCGACACAGCGGTCTGCCGGCCCGTATTCGATGATGATGGAGCAGCACTGGCTGCTACCACCAAGGGGGCGGATGGAGTCTCTGCAGGAGTACCGCGCGCGGACCCTGTAGACTCCTGAAACCGGTGTGGTGCTGCCCCCTGCCGCGCCACACTGGCATAGCTAAGATGAGGTAAGTGCCCTAGCCTTTTCCTCGCTTCATAGAATGAGATTTTTTCTTTTACAATGATTGCGATGATTTCTTTTTTCCAGCAAGGGCAGCTCCGTGAGTAAGCTGGGTGGTCTCCCTTGCAATTGACACTAAGTGCTGGAGCATTGCAATTGTCAGAAGGATGGTCGTTGGCACTACACTTGGCGCATGTTTCTTTGCCTCTGCATGATTGTGAGGCATGCCCGAACCTCTGGCACTTGAAGCACCGCCTCGTATTCGGTATGTACGGTCGCACGTTGATTTTCAAGTATCCTGCCTCGAGTGAACTGGGCACACTACTGGTTCCAAATGTGAGTATCACATGTTTGGTGGGGATTTGTTGGTCGTTGCGTCGGAGTGTTATTCTTTGTACTTTGATTACGTTTTGATCTTGAAATCCTTCAAGGAGTTCTTCGTCGCTAAGGTTCAGGAAGTCTTCTTCTGATATTACTCCCCTGCTTGTGTTCAGTGAGCGATGTGGAGAGACTGTCACGTTCATGTCACCGATACTAGTGAGTTCAGTGAGTTTCTCAACTTGTTCTTTCTTGATCAGTTCGAGGAGAAGGTCTCCGCTGGCCATCTTTGATGCTTTGTAGTTAGGACCAATCGTGTTTGCTAGGCATTTAGACACTAGAAATGGTGACAGTTTTCTTACGGTTGTGTTGCCTTCGCTGTGAAGGACGTGGTACTTTGGGTAGGTTTCTTGGTTTTCTTTCAAAAAGAACTGGAAAGGTGCTTCGGTGCGCCCCCTTTTTAGGGGGCGATCTTTGAGGGGGGGGGAGCGTTTGCCATGTAAGCTTTGAACAGTTCGGCGGCGATGGTGGCCACCAACCACCGAGCCCAACAAGGGGACGCTACTAGGTTGGAAAGATACCTGCAGACGCCAGCCATGCATCGCCGCTATAACCTAATATAATATACCCTAGGTTGGATAACTACACAAGGTTAACCCTCGCTGCCTGGAAGATCGGAAGTAAAAGGAAGTGAAAAGAAGACAGGATAGATTGAAAGTGAGAGAACAAGACGAAGATTGAAGAAGAGGAGGATAGGAAAAGGCAACTACCGATTCCCCCCGGGTGGGTCAGTCCGGGGATGCCGTCTACGTGAAGCCGAGGCCAAAGAGGTGTGTTGCCTCCGCCAGGGGGCTATAAAGGTCCAAACACCCGGCTTCGGCTCAACCTCCAGGATCCCCTTTTCCCCGGACACGGCTAAGCCGCGCACGGTTAGACGCGGGAGGGTCCAACCCCCAGTGCTGGGGTCCGTGGTGTCGCAACACACCAAACGCCTACTTGCGCAGACGCCCCTGCGGGGGGGCCATCAGGTAATTAGTTAAAAACTTAATTATTCAATTTTTGTTAATTATTCGAATATGCATTTCAATTTCTTGTGCAAGTAATGTCCGCCTCTACGAGTAGACCAGCTGATGAACTGGAATTGTGCTATCTACCACAGGCAACCTTTAAGAATTTTTGAAAGTGTTCGCTGAAACACCGTGTATGCATGTATATGTACACACATATGTCTTGCAAAGCACAATGGGCGCGTACAATTTTCACCGTACTATATAGTGAATCTACATGGCACAATAAAAAGGGGACACATGGCTATAAAGCTCAACTAAGATTAAGAACTGAAAATGCTCCTTTGACAACCTTTGGAGAAACAAACTTTCGGATCACACTACTAACGCATAACCACTCCGTAGGCGTAATAGAGAAAAAGTAACACCTATATGTTTAGGTATTGTAGGTACTCAAATCCGCACGTTTTAGTGCTTTCTTGAGCTTATATTTTGTTGTGGACTGTAGCACATTACAGGGTAAATTATTGAAGAACCCGCCGTAGTTGCTTAGTGGTTATGGTGTTGGGCTGCTAAGCACGAGGTTGCGGGATCGAACCCCGGCCACCGCGGCCACATTTCGATGGGGCTAAATGCAAAAACACCCGTAAACATAGATTTAGGTGCACGTTAAAGAACCCCAGGTGGTCGAAATTATTCGGATTCTGTCACTACAGTCTGCCTCATAATCAGATCGTGGTTGTGGCACGTAAAACTTCATAATTTAAATTAGTGAACAACGACGCAACATCGTATTCGCGCTTTCTTTTACGGTATTTCGTTGCACATCGTGGTATTTGATAACGCCATCTTGGTCTAAGGCAGTGGGAAGTTACATAAGGCACTTTAAAACGATTATCCTAGAAATGTCTCAGGGCTATTGTATGCAGCAAGACAGAAGGAAAGTCCGGCATTGATAATGCTTTAGAAATATCGGTGTTGCCTTCGAGACACAAGTCATAACCTATAACCTTTAGAAGGGAGAGCATTAGTGAATTAATTCTTTTTCGCAAACAAAGAGCCTAATAACAATACGCAGTAATCGCGTATCGGACTACATTGTAGGATAACGCATGCGCTGCACATGGTTTTCCTTGCTGATAACGGCATGAGGTGGCGAATTTTGTAAACTAAGCACAGCACTGAGCGAAGCCTTTGACAAACATAAGAAACGTGCGAATTCCATGAAAGATCGCTGTCAAAAAGCAAACCGACGTAATTTTGCGGATGATGTGTAGCCGATCGGGTCGCAAGAACATGGATTACGTTTCGATCTGTAATATTATGCTCTTATTCAAGTGAACTTTCTTTCAGGGCTTCGAAAGCAGACGATTTGTGTTTTTAATACGTTACTGTCGATTAAATTTGTTCTCAAGTACTGCATTGCCTTCGTTGCTAATTCTTGTCAAAGAGAAGCTGTATGAGAATGATAATTTGCAGGAGAGAATAATCTCTATCATCTGTATACTGAAATATTTTAATGGGATTGCATTAGACAGCTCGTTAACGTAAATGTTAAATATAGCAGGGGGCTTAGTATCGAACCCTGTGGAACACCGGCTTTGATTGGCACAACGCTGCTGTGAAAGTTTTGAATTGAGACATACTGATACCGGTCCCGTAAAAAATATCGAAAAATGACAGCAATAAACCACGGAGTCCTATCACAGAAAGTTTCGCTAACCATAATTCATGACAGACACTATGACAGACACTATCAAAAACTTTGCTTACGTGGAGAAACAATGTGCACGCTACCTGGTTACCTTCTAAACATAAATTCAGGAAGTCAGAAAAATCATCTAAAATCGCCTGAGTGCCTTTGCCTTTTATAAAGCCATATTATTGCGGTGACAATATGTTGTGAGTATAAAGGAAGCTGTTCATAGTTGGGAGTATATGTTTCAGTAAGATTTGTGTCAAGCAAGGCAAAATTGATATAGGCCGATAGTTTTCAACTTTGCCTCGAGATCCATTCTTATATATAGTGGTATAATGATGACGTATTCATTCTGACTGGAATATCGCCGCATAACAAGATGTGATTAATTATTGCTAGCAAAACGGTGTTGATACAGCCATAGTTTCTTCGAAGCTCACTGACGGAGATGCCATCGGTACCTACGGATTTCTTGAGTTTAAGGCTAAAAAGACTTGTTTTCGGGTCAGAATCAGTAAGAAGCGGCAGATAAGTCGATTGCAGGTTGCTCATTTTTAATGTCCATGAATCCGGTTGTGGTCTGGTGAAACCTTATATTCTAGAAAAGTAATCATTAAAAACATTTGTTATAACTCTGACCATCACATGAAAAGTGGGAAAAAACTAGTGATCATTACAGCTTTTTACTAGTGCGCCTCTCGGGTCATTTATTGGGGACGAAGTTTTACGGCTATCAAATCAGGCATCCACAAATTTGTCGCGAAAGTGATTACGCTTAGCGAGGCGAATAGCTGCATTAACTTTGTTTCTGGAAAGTTTACATTTTAAACGAAGTGTGTCACAGGGGCTCGGCGACACAGGCTTAAAGCAGATAGTTTTCTTTTATAGCAGCAAGGATTTCAGCTGAAATTCGAGTAGATTCTCTCCTAAAGCCATCTAAAAGACCAACAAATTTTTCATGCGTTTTAGGCGGGGGCACGGTTGATAGAAAACTGTGTCAATCATACTGTTGGACTAGCCTATAGGCGTCTTGCGCTGGAGTTTGGGGTATAGTAGCGGCGCCTGGTGGCGGCGAGAGAAGTTATATCTGCGTAGTACCAGCTTGGGTAGTATTGAGCCCTGGCTGTGGCGAAGCACGTTTCTAGCCCGAGTTTTACGTCGATTCGCATTTTTTTCGGCCCTGTTGCGAGTGCGAAAAGGCTCGTCACTTCTCAGAGACCACGCTGCGAGCGGGCCGCAGCCTAGTTTAACGAAAACGGACTCTCCGTGTGCTGTGAGACGTAATGCTGGAAGGAGAAGGAATCGGCGACGCCGATCCGGAGAGACCTAGCTCAGCCTCAAAAAAGCGTCACCGTCGTTACTGCTGCGTCGTGAGCTGCCACGAGCAAGAAGGCCTGAATCACAACATCAGATTCTACTCTTTTCTTTCAAGGCCTCACGAAGCGGAGCGTCGAGCGCGGTGGATAACTTCCCTACCCCACTACGAGCAGCACAGGTTTGAGAGTTAAGTGTGCTCATCCTTGACCTCAAGCCAGCACGTTGAGGCAGCGCAGTGAGGCAGTATTGATTACAGTACATCGATGTTCGAACGCTGTCATTAAGAGCTACATCAAGCGAGCAGCACATGAGCCTGCGCTGCAGCGCGATTCGCACGTACATGTATAGGCTCGTCCACTCTTAGTAGTAGTAGGGGCCATCTGTCTCTTTAGCAACTGCTAAATAACTGATGCAATGCATATGAGCTCGCAGTAACGTACAGGGTCGTCCACTCTTAGTACGAACACGGCGCCGCGTGGCCACGCTTCGCGGTGCGCCAGCGCACACTGCGCGGCCGCGCATCGAAGCTAAGCGGCGCAGGCGCACAGGGGCTTGGAGGCGGGGCTTCGTGTCGTCTGCTAAAGCGCTCGAGCGAGCCTTGTTTGTGCCGTCTGTTGTCTGCTAAAGCACAGCGCGCGTTTTAGCAGACGACACGAAGCCCTACCTCCAAACCCCTGGGCGCCTGCGCCGCGTAGCTTCGATGCGCGGCCGCGCCGTGTGCGCTGGCGCTCCGCGGAGCGTGGCCACGCGGCGCCGTGTTCGTACTAAGAGTGGACGACCCTGTACGTTACTGCGAGCTCATATTCATTACATCAGTTATTTATCAGTTGCTAAAGAGACAGATGGCCGCTACTACTGCGCAGGCATAACTACTTGTCTAGCGGCATGCAGTCAACAAAGATTGCAGGAGGCCCGCAGTTTCGCGGCATGCTGAAAGACCGCTGTTGTCGCGGCTCGTATACGATCCTGCGCTCGAGCAGTTCGTACATCGCGGCATGCTGAAAGACCGCTGCTGCAGCGGCGCGTACCGTCGTGCGCTCGAATAGTTCCGTACACATGAAGTCTGCTTATCGCTGCTTTGAATTCATTTCTAGCAAGCCTTTCCTCGCGTTTATGCGCCTGAATCTAGCAGCCTGCAAACCTTACTTGAAGTTCAACTTCGTACGCGACTCGCTTCAGTTGCGATTGACACCGCGCTAAAACTTCGCCGTTTACTTCTTGAAGGGCGTACAGGTATTCGGCGTTGCATAATTTTTTGCCTTTGCGTAGCGTGCCACCCCTGAAAAAAATCTTCGGCGCCCGATATTCGCTGCAGTCCGCGGTACAACACAACCGAAAGTGGCGGGTCCATATTGTAAACGTGCTTTCCTAAGCAGACGACCGAGCTTGGTACTACCAAGTTTCGGATTGAGGGCGCTTTTTAGCACCATTTTGCAGCGCCGCCCGGGCAACGCAGGAGGGGCATCAAACAACCTTGGAGCAGTTATTGAAATTTCTTTCTTGGAAACGCTAGAAACACTCGCGACAGATGACTGTGTTAGAGAAGATCGACCGAAGTAGTGATCAGCTAGCTTTGTGTGCACAACTGTGAAGTTAATGACTATATTACATGAGCGCACGTTTATGTGGTCGATGCATGAAGTCGTAAGTTTATGAGCCAAAAATTATTCACGTGTGGCACAACGGGTTGTTTTTAGGCCCCCATTTTGAAATGGTGTCAAGCTAATTTCTGGCAGTTGCCTTTGAAGCACAGAGTGTGTCTGTATTTATGTCGACTTGAAGAGCGTCCCTTGCACTCCAGTAATTTGTAACAGCGGAGCTGTCCTTAGTCTAGCGTGCGCCGACGAAGACGGCCGCCGTCACGCGGGAGCAGAGCACGAGAGGCCACGTGACCCGCTCGCCGGGAGGAGAGGAGCCGACCAATCGGAACGCGTGCCGGGGCGCCCCGGAGGAGGAGAGCCGTCGGGGTATTCACCCTTTCCGCGGAGCAGTTTGTTTTATAGAAACGAGATGGCTCTCACGACGGTGCGCCATTAGGGTGCCTCGATGCCCAGCGCCGCCGTCCAGGGTGGAGACAACCCCGCTGGCGCCGCCGTATTGAGTCACACGAGCTGAGACTCAGCTACGCTTGCGTTCATAAATAGTGTTACTCGCGGCGCACTTCCAAGTGCTTTGCCTTGATGAGGATTTTTTTATCGGTATCGCATCTGCACATCTTTATAACCAATAGCCGTTAACTCGTCGAAGGTCCAAGACGTAAATGTATGGCGCCAGGAACATGCCCCAAGTTGCCTAATTCAATTTACATTTAACATGCCGTGTGTATGTTTGAAATACGCACTATTTTTTTTGCGCTTCGATGCTTGGTATATAAGGTTTGCGACCCCCTGTGCGTGGAAGTTTTTCTTTTTCGCTGTTGTATCTTGGTTTACACGTCACGCCTCCTTTACCGTAGCCAGCCACTCGCGCACGGCGGTTAGTTTCCCTTGCGTTGCGCGTGCTCTTCGCGTTCGTTGCAATTATTTGACGATATCTACGCGCAATTTTGCTTTTTTCCCCACAAAACTGTGTGGACAGGATTAAGCTGGTGTAAAAATAACTGCGATGTGAAAATAAGGTTTAGTTAGTGCTGTAGAGAAACATGTAACGTAACTTGTCTGTGTCAATCTTGCGTAGTACACACAAGAAACCAAACGATGTACAAAATACATTTACTTAGAATGTCTAGTACAATCAATCATGAAAGAGATATGTACATGAAAAATTATATGTACTGTGTGGCGCCTGAAGGTTATGTTGAAAGACGAGATAAAAAAAATTCGCAAGGTAGGCTCGACACACAATTCTGGATAGTGAGAGTTTTTTTTTAATGTATTCATTACATGGGGGGGCTCAAGTGAGTGCATAAACCTTATTACACACAATATAAATCGAAAACAAGAATGCAAACAAGAAAACGCAACCGCGGGTAATATTAATCAAGATATCCAGCCAGAATACATCAGCTACCATCGAATACGTCGCATCAGCCAAACACATCGATGGCGAGTACAGAACATTTTATAAATAACCATTAGAACACTGATACCTACATTGAAAAAACAAACAACACTGCATACATATCGCGTACAAAAACCGTAAATGAAACTAAGACAGTCAAATACAGATTAGCAATGTTTTTCACTTCGAAAATATAGTCCATGATGATGTAGGGCTGTTGACTTTAACAGACGGCGCCCATCCTGTCGATTTCCCTCGTACTGGTCCTCTTCGAAGTGTTTCTAAGTACAAGTAAAACAACAAAAGTGATTATTGATATGAAAAGTTGCCTTGTAAATACAGAGAACCCATTACAGTGCTTAAAAATAAATTTTCGCAGAAGTAATGCTGTATTACCTCGCTTCACACGTTTCGAAGAAATGCACAGGCTACAACAGATACCATGCCAGAAAGCGCCGAAACATTTTGGTCCCATGATGCCCCTTAACTCTACTACACCTGGGCATACCGTGCACAGGCATTTAAAGACCGTCACAGTACCCACTACGATCGGGAATACTACGTACCCACTACGATCGTACCCACTACGATCACGAATGACCATCGGCTTACGAGCACCACGCTACAAATATATTCGTCTAAAAATAAGCTATATAACGTAATAACCTGAGATCCGCAAGATATCTGCTGAGAATAGAGAAAATCACAATGCTTCGCTTGCCACGTACACAACAGCCGCTCTCCCCAGAAGAAGCACTGCGTTCTTTAGTCCCAAATAACCAGTAGCGAAGAAAGAAACTGAGGGAAAAAAAAGAAACAAGAGACACACGATGTGTGCTTCCCGTGAAAAAGTAAAATAGGTGGTTTACGTGACGATTTGTAGCTAATGTAAGGCTAATTCGCGGTGAAGCATTTTCGTCAGTTCTTAAAATAAGGGTACTACTCGCATAGACTGCGCTGATCAAAACGGCAAAAGCCTATGCGACGCGCGCTCGCAAAATATAGGCTACTCAGCATCGGTGCAGTGCTTAGTTCGTGAGCGAACGTAGGTACGTGAGCGAGGATCAGAGAATACTTTCTTATTTATGAAAAACACGATGCGATAGTCTAAACTTTCTTGACACTTACCTCGCAAATGTAGGAGCTATCCGTTGCCTTCCAGTGATACCGCTTTACTTGGGCTTCCCATCTCTTCCTTCGCTCTGGGTCCCGGGAAGCGTAAACAGCGAAGCCCTTTACGCGTCGATCCGGTGCACTTGGGAACGCAACAGCCCGTCATGTCGTCTCGATGCACTTGACAAGCTTGTCATTCATGCGGCTGAACACTGTCCAGCAAGTAGAAGCGTCAGCGAAGCATCCGCGCGCACTGTGTATCGAACTAAGCGCCGGCACCAAGCACTCGCAACCGCTCGCTGTGACCCAAGATGGCGTCGCAGCGAGAAAGCGGCGGCGCGGGTGCGGTCAAAGGATGGCACCACCTTGAACGGCGGCGCTGGCATCGAGGCAGCCTATGCGCCATACGTCTCCTCAGTGACCGCGCACGAATACGAAACCATTACCACTTCTACCTTGCTTCTGTGCGATCAGCTGTCGGAAATGCAACCGAGTTTTCGCTAACACACTGTGCACCAGTCATGCTAGATTTAATCATGCAGATTGAAGACGTGTGCAGTAGTTAGCTGCAAAAATAGTGACTGGCATGTTAAGGAATGGAATGAATCTGTGTGGCCAAGTTCGCGGAACGCTGCTGCAACTGTCCGAACGTGTTAGTGGCACTTCGAGATGTACGGCTTTCCTCGAGGATACAGAAATTTGCTCATCCGTCAGCCTTGTATTGCTAACCTTCAAAGAAAGGTCTTCATCCCCAGAACGTCGGCAAGAGTGAGTACCACTCGTTAAACAACGACAAAGGGAGTAGCGCCGCTTCCTATCATAGTAACTTTCGCGCACGTTATCTATACACATCTGTCCCAAATGGCAGGAAAACTTATGCCGACTCTATCGCCGACGTATGAAGAATAAGTGAATGGGCGCACACTTGAACATATGCGCACTGTATACGCACAATAAATGACGGACTACACCCATGGCGCACGAATGGTCGAAGCTGAATGTTTCGTGACAGCCCACAAAGTAAGCGAGTTACTAGCTGTAATATATATTTGCTACTAGGTATTACAATGTGCAAAACAGCTATACCTTCCAAGCCTTGTGCGCAGCAAGAACAAATCTATCGGAACTGAGCACAACCGTGAGCGATTAGGCAGAAAATAATCAGATAGTGGCCGCACCGAGCAACTTCACTGAGTCAGAAACTGACAAGCCACTGCTTCAAAATACTTGCCGAATAAAGAACACACAGAAAAACGCACTAATCCTGCCTGAATTCATGAGTGGAATGTTTGGATAGGTTGGAATACATATTTTGCCCCGCTTTTAGAACAAGCACCATATACGCTGCTTGCGCCGTTTGGACATGACTTAATCATCGCCGAAAGCGCTTTTGCATGTTCTCTGAAGCTGTGATCAAAGCTTCGTGTCGTCCACCTAGTCACCGTCTACGATATCTCCGAAAATGTAGGTTTTTTAAGCCGCGCTGGCGTCATACACTTCCATTGAAAACAAGGAGGTAACGGATGGAAGCAATGGACGCGTCACCACGTGATCAAACATGACAGCGCCCACGCGATCGCCGCGAAAAGGGTCAATAAATGTCGGCGTCCATTGACGACGGCGTTCCTAGCGCGATGCGGGAGATAGGACGCGTCGGCTTCCACGGGCGACGGCGTTGCTAGCGGTTTCCTCAAGACGTGAGCAAGCTCCCGCTGGCTTTCACGTCGGGTAGCTTCTTCCTCGGGAGTATAAGCACTATACATAGTTTGCACGTGACGTCATATCTGCCGCCTGCGCCGACGATCCGCCATTTCTAGACACCTCGCTACTAGCCGCTGGCCCGCTGTATCGCTGCGTTTGTGTTCGGCGCTCGCTTTTACGTGTCAGCGCCGCATCTTTGCTGTCGTCAAAGCTTTGCGATCTTTGCTGTCGTCAAAGTAGTAGCCCTGAATTTTGCCCTTCCTACATGGACGAGTTTGTAGTGCCGACGCGGGTTCGCTACAAAGAAAAGGTCGGAATGTGCGACGGCGTGGACCCATACCAGCTGCACGTTGGCGTGCGTACCAGTTCACACTCCGAGGTGCTCCCCGCCACGACGTACGTGGATATGATTAATTATCTTGTCCTGTCCACGAGCTACTTGACGTCACGCTGAACGAAATGAAGGCTTACAAATCGCAGGAGGCGCACCATTACTTCACGAGCGGTTGGGTGAGGAATGTTGCAGCGAAGCGCCTATCGTCGGGTCTCATCATCGTCCTCCGCGAGGTGAGTCCATGAAAGCATATGTTCCTTGGCGTGCGGCAGAGAAAACTATCTCAGTATGTTTTGTGCTCCTCCATTCACGGACAGCTTTCTTGTCACAAAGGTTCACCCTTATGCACTTTTTCCCCAAGCTTCAAAACGTGTGTTCGCTTCTTTCTACGAGTTTTGGTTCACAGTTCGGTGCATGTCCGTGCATATGCATTTTGTTGCGTTAAATAGAAGTAGTCCTGTATATTGAAAGCATGCAGTGATCTTCAGAACTTACCGTGCGTTTCTGAAAACTGAAGCAGCTCAACGGCAGATACTTGGTCCAAATTAGCTGTGGTTTTACATGCTAATGTATGTCAATTCAGGCGTTTAAATCAGGAAAGAAGCATTATATGCTCTTGAGGTAATATCAGAATGAAGTCACACATACAGAAATATTTGTGAAAACTTGGTTTACCCCCCAAGGCAAACTTCATTTTCAATTTCAGGTCAGCCATTCCCAAAGACTCCGGGAGCCACCACTAAAATCTTGGTTCTTGGCTAAAGCTGATGGCCCTGTCATCATAGCCCATTTAACATGCATGGCAGGAGCTGGAAAAGCCTGCTCCCACGTCGGTGCCATATTATTTGCTATTGAGACAGCTGTATGCCTGAGAGATGCAAGAGAACATGAACAGAGAAGAGGAACGCATGGCTTCCAGCCAGCAGCCCAGGCACAGAGTACAAGCGCCTCAAGGACATAGACTTCTGGTCATCGAGGATGAAGAAGCAAAAGATGGACAATGTTCATTTGCAGGTGAATGACACACAGGTTCCAGCATGCTCGACACAAGCGCAATCAACTAGGCCACCTTCTCCTACAGAAGAAGAGATTAATTTGCTGTACTCAAGAATTGCAGATTCTGGAGTTAAACCAGCTCTCTTCATGGTGCACCTCGTGTACAGTGCAATGTTTCAGCCACCCCACAGTATTGAACCACGTGTCTTTCGGGAATTGTCTATTGCAGAGGCACTGTCTGAGGACCTGGACACACTCGCTCAACGTGGCAAAGATTTCCTTGCCAACCTCCACATCACACAAGAAATGGTCGACCATGTTGAAGGTAGCACAAGAGGACAATCAAACTGCTCCAAATGGTATCGCCATCGTGCAGGGCGAATTACCGCTTCTGTCTTGAAAAGTGTGTGCACCACAAATGTGAATGAACCTTCAGTCAGCCTACTGAAGAAAATATGCTACCCAGAACCGCACAAGTTCACTGCTGTACCAACAACCTGGGGGCTGCAACATGAACGTGACGCCGTCAGGACCTAGGCAAAAGAAATGGTGCAGCAGCACACAAGCTTCGAGCACTTCCGGCCAGGGGTCTATTTTTGTACACAATACCCGTACCTTGCTGCCACGCCACATGCAATGGTCAAGTGCAAATGCTGTGGTGAAGGTGTTGAAGTTAAGTGCCCTTACACCCTTGCTAGTAGTGTGATCCCTAAGGCAAGCAATGATCCAAACTTTTGCCTTGAGAATTTGCATGAGAACCAGACACTGAAGAGGACGCACTCATACTTCTTTCAAGTCCAGGCTCAGATGGCAGTGTGTAATGTTGCGTACTGTGACTGTAGTGTGGACTCCGTTATCTATGCACATAGCGAGCGTTCTCAGGGACGAAGCATTTTTTGACTCTGTAGCTGCAAAGAAATTCTTCACACGTCATTATGCCAGAATTATTCGCAGCTTACTTCACGCGGAAAGCGACAACAAACAAGTGCGATGACAACACAGAAAACGCATATTGCTTTTGCAGAGGCCCGGAATCGGGAAAAATGCTAGCATGTGATGACCCACAGTGCAAATATCAGTGGTTTCATTACACCTGTATCGGTATCACGAGGGCCCCAAAGCAAAAGCACTGGTATTGCGAGGACTGTACTGAGAGGAGGAATAAACAAGCCATCAGTCGTGACTAATGAACAAACTGCCCATGTAACGAGTTCAAGTTTTGTGCCGTCGTTGTTACATTGTCATCATCACATTGTGGTCTTCACATCAACGCCTTCAAACTACCCTTGTCAAGACACATCACAGTGGTCAGAATACTGCTACAGTCACTCTAACGTGTGATTTCTTACCGATAAGATGCTACCACCGGGACTGTTTTGGGAATCTGTGCAATTATTTTCTGACTGAAACTTCAAGTACGACTTCACATTATGAAAGTTTCACTTGATCACCTTTTTTTTTTTTTGCAACAAAGTACTGTGTGCTGTAAATTTGTATTCTCTTTTGGGCTGACTTGTGAGTTTGTCAGCATGGCGTAGTATTGAAGATAAGCTTGTTTCGAGGCTTCTGTATGGTGTGTTTTGGAATCATAAACAGCTTAGATCAATGATTATGAATTTATCATTTTTTCCGTTTGCTGAACATGATTGACCTGCGCTATTGTAAGTGGTACAGTGCGCATTATTTACAATGACGAGACCTGTGTAACGAAGCATTTTGGAGAAAAGGGGAGTCAAACACTGCATGTGTTCTTGTTTTTGTGCTCACAAGGGTTTCGACGAGAATTCAGGGCGCGGGCTCCTTTCCCAAGCGTACAACCCCTGAGGTAACCCGAACCGGCCGGGGTACGCTTGTGCCTATTTGAACCGGTGGGTGCCCGGCGGTGGTGTGAATTAAAACAAACAAAAAACAAACAAAAGTAAAAAAGACATGTTTACAACCCTACAATTTAACCATAACAAGGTTGTTTATTTAATTATTAATACTGTTAACTCAGCAAAGGGTCATAACAGAAGTACGATGAATACAGTAAAAGACAAGAAGTGTAGTTGACAATTTCTAGGCAGGATGCAGAAATAAAGCACTGCAAGCGGTGCAGGAGAAATAACAGAATATTCTTTGCCAAATTGCACAAACATTCGCACAAACATTGAGTAGTACCTGCATTACCAAACACTTGCACAAACAATGTCAAAAATGTTAACTTGTACCTACATTGGCGTGATACATGCATACGCTCAGCAGATATGAAGTGCCAATTTAAGCAAAACATATACTAAATTTTTTTTCTATAAATTCACTTAAAGATGTTAGTTTCACAATAGCGTCTGGCAGTCCTTTCCGCTCATTGACAGCCCTAGGAAAAAAACTAAATGTAAAGCATTCGGTAAACACAGGAGGAGGAACGTACATGCTGTGTCTGTGCCTAAAATGGGTGTTTGGTTGTACGCTAAGATAATAATTCTTATTAATGCTAATAAGATCATGAATAATAAGAAAAAGAAGCTTTAGTCTTTCAAAGGAAGTTCTAGATTCTAAAGAGGGTAGTTTAGTGGTATTTTTAAGTTCAGAAGGGGAGCGCTGAAAAGATCAAGCCAGAGTCACTCATTGGAGTTCGCAGGAACTACTGATGGGCACATGTTTGTGAGAGCGCAGCAGACCGTTACTATCTTGTCAAGAGGCATGCGCTCATCTCTCCTGGCTTGGAGGCAATATTTTCAATTGGCTGAGCAGCCTTCATTATGAGATACTTGTTGCGTACAAGGCCAATCACTCGTTCCACGTGGATTCGGACGTTGGCCAGCTTTTTTGTTTTTTCAACGTCTACAGCTGTCAGATGCTTCTGGCCCTTAGTAAACGCAGGTATATGCAGCTTAGCACAATAGAGACCCACTGAGTCAGCAATGTCAACTCCTCGATCTGCCAGAATTATATCTCCTTGCGAAAATTTGTCCAGGATACCACAGTGTGCCGTGATATGTTTATCACTGGCTCTGCCTCCCCAGCCTTCAGATATGTATGACATCGAACACTGAGGGCATATGCCTATTGAAACTTCGCAGTGTTACAGTTCTAATAATTAGCCAATGTTTCACTCCTTGGGAGCAAGGATGATGGGCTTTCGATCCTAATTTCAAAGCAATCAACTATAACCGCTACCTTTGACCCAAAGGAATCAAAGAATGCCTGTGGCATGGTCCTCAGAATGTCACTTCTGGATGGCCATGATATCAAAGACTTAAGTGGCTTAAGCCACTTATCAGAAATCCTGCTTATGGTTGCGCACGAGACACGAAACCTATATGCAAGGTCCTGGTGTGGCAAGTTTAACTTACGCTTCATTAAAAACACAACAAATTCTTCAAATTTGGGTAGCCCATTCTGTGGCGTGTACTTCACCGTACATTCGATACACTGAAATACTGCCCACAACATTGAAAAGTTGAGCAATCCAGTATAGAAAACTACTTTTATTTATTTATTTCAACATACTGCAGCCCCGAAGGGCTATCGCAGGAGTGGGGGAATACAATACATAGAAAAGCATAACAAAGAGCACTGAACATCAACGATTAGCAATATACAATAGAAATTCATCGAGTGGTAAAGATCTTGCGTGACCAGACAGAGCATTCCACAATTCTATAGTGCGGACAAAAAAAAACTATTTAAACGCAACGGTACGATGGTGAAAAGTGGTCATGTTCAACTCATGGTGATGTCTGGTGGTTGTAGGTCTAGCGGGTGCGATGTATTTGCTAGGAAGGGGGAATCGTGGGGAGTTAATTAGAGTATAAAGAAACTTCAAAGATTCGACGTGACGACGGGAAGAGAGACTGGTAAGTTGAAGACTAAGAAGATGGGAACTGGGTGAGAAATACCTGTCAAAGCGACAATAAATGAAGCGTACAGCTTTCTTTTGGACAGATTCAATTTTCTTGATGTCAGATATTTTGTGCAGGTTCCATACGACAGAGCCATACTCCAGTATTGGACGAACCACCGTTTTGTAGGTGAGGAGTCGTGTGCTAAGTGGGGCTGGACGAAATGTGCGTTCTAAGAAACCTAACCTTCTAAGCGCACGGTTGCACAAACATCTCCTAGAGCGCAGCCATTAAACGAATAGGTAAATCGAGAAGGAAAAGAACGTTTGGTAAATGACATATATACAGTTTTTCGGAAATTGATTTGCATCTGCGAAGTCTCACACCATGATTGAAATGATACAAATGAATAATTAAGGATAAAGTGATCATGAGTTTTAATCGTATGGTACAAAACACAATCATCTGCGTACATGCGGCTTTTAACAGGAATGGTGCTTGGCAGATCATTTATGAAAATCAAAAACAGAAGCGGACCTAATATTGAACCTTGAGGTACGCCAGACGTTACACTGTAAGTGAAGGATTGAGAAGACCTAAAGAGTACGTACTGTGATCGATTAGATAAAAAAGAAGAAATCCAGTTAACTAATGCTTGGTTGTTAAGAATAACAGTGAGCTTTTTCAACAGCTTGGAGTGTGACACAGTGTCAAACGCTTTTGAAAAATGTATAAATATTGCAGTCAACTTGATCACCTGCATCGAGGGCCTGGATGATGTCATGGGTGAATTCACTGAGCTGGGTTATGGTGCTAAATCCGCGCCGAAAACCGGGTTGAGCATCCGATAAAACATTATTGGACTCTAGAAATTCAATGATATGTTTGTAAATTATGTGTTCGAGTATTTTACAAGAATGAGATGTGATAGAAATGGCTTTGTAGTTCAGCAAGGAGTGCTTATTGCCGGATTTGAATAGTGGAAGAATTTTAGCCGATTTCCAGGCAAGAGGGACAACAGACGTCGAGAGAGATTTCTGAATAATAACAGTTAAATATCGACTAGTCCATAAAGAGTTTCTAATGAGGAATGCATTATCTATACTGTCGGGACTACCTTTCTTTTTTGTATCAAGTTTCAAAATCAAATTCAGCACAACCTGTTTCGAAACAACAATGTCATCAATAGAACTATGCGTCGGCTCTATAAAAGGAGGAACAACGGAGTTATCAAGCGTAAAAACAGTTTTAAAGTAACTATTAAATGCGTTTGCAATCATAGCAGTATCACTTGTAACTGTGTTGTTTATTTCAAAAATATCAGCGGCAGATTCCTTTGGCAGAACAGAGCTCCAAAATTTACGTGGATTATTTCTAAGCAAACTTGGAAGTGTTACCTGGAAGTAAAAATCCCGAGCAGCATTAGTTTTGCTTCGAAGTTCCTCCTTAAGAGCAATGAATTGCGCAGTAAGAACAGAATCACCGGTACGTTTAGCACGTCGCAAGCGTCCAAGTCGTCGCGACAGGTGCAAAATTTCCCGTGTGATCGAAGGCAGCTCTGAATTAGTCTTTTTCGTTTTTAACGGTACAAAACGCGTGATACACAAGGTAACTAAATCACAAAAAATTGTAGTTAAAGTATCGATATCGTCAAAAAGACTAATCGCTTCAAACTGGCTAACGGAAGCGCTAAGTGCATCAATTATACCCACATCATCAGCATGGCTCATATCGCGGAAAGTAGAATAAATATATCGGGTTCTCGGAACAGGACAAGAAATGGATGCAAATACCGCTTTATGATCTGATATGCCTTCAACAACAGAACATTCGTAACCATAATCGCAGACCATAGGGTTAAAAAAGACAAGATCTAAAATCGCCGTGCCTCTTGTGAAGTCACTGACTATTTGCTTTAAGCCGGTAGTCAGTGAAAAGTTCAATGCTTCTCTGTACAGTAGGGAATCATGGCCTACCAGAGATAACCACGGCCAGTGTATATCGGGGACATTACAATCACCCATACATATTAGATTTGGTGAATGAGGTGCTACTTCTTGAATGAATGCATTCAAGGAAATCATAGGGTCTGCGATCAAGTTAGGTGAGCGGTAAAAGACACCAACAACAAAAGTCAATGACTCAAAATAAACTTTACACCAAACCGACTCTGTTTGAGAGGGAGCATCAAGCACAGACAATTTTAAGTTAGAGTTTAAATATAAGGCAACGCCACCGCCTCTACCTTCTGTTCTATCAGTTCTTATAACATTGAAGCCAGGTAGCGACACTTCGGCATTACAAATTTCACTACGAAACCACGTTTCCGTGACTCCAATGATATGGGGGAAGTAGGACAAAGGTAATGACAATAAATCGGGAAGCTTGTTCACTAAACTTCTGGCGTTAATATTTAAAATGCGGAGATTATCAGGAAAGTCACGTGGACGTCAATGAGAATTAGTAGCAGTAGTTGAAGTTGACGCCCTTGTATCGCGATTACGAGACTGCACAATCGTGATAGTCATCGCGTCCCAATTGTAGCGCACGTTATCAATAAACACGTGGTCGTTTACTATGCGCACGGAGGAGCCGTTGTTGCGGTGAGTTCTGGTTGCCTCCCATAGCTTTCCACTGATAGATCGCACGTTGACTGAATAGTCCTCAGATATGCGTAGACCGGAACCCTTCAGCTTAGACGCATTTCTAAGAATTTGCGCTTTCTCACGAAAATCCAGAAGTTTCAATACAATGGGGCGGGAGCCGCCTGTGTTACGTGTGCCGATTCTATGACACTTTTCAATTTGTGGGCAGTCCATGCTAAGCGTTTCCGTGAAAAATTTTGTAACGCAGTTGACCAATGCCCCATTATCATCTGGAAATTCGGAAATCTAATGCAGAATCAAATTATTACGGCGCAGTCTACTTTCTAGGTCGTCATTCTGAACCGTGAGCTTAATCACTTTCTCGTTAAGAGAACCAACTGTGCTTTTTAATTCATTCATCATTTTTTAGGTACACTAGATGCATAACTGGAAGATTCAAGAGCGTTGAGACGCAACTCAACAGCCTCGAAGCGCGAATTGACAGAAGAACGAAGTTCACCAATATCCTGTGCTATGTTATTTTGTCCAGCCAACAGTATGGAAAACATGGCAGAGACGGAAAGTTCGATATTCGTGGATGCTGAGTCGCTATCAGAACCGCCCACATCTCCACTCGGTAACAGCGCAGGTGTTCCAGAGCCAGTGCCAGAATTTTCACCGGAAGTACCCTTACGTCTCCTTGGCCCAGGGTTTAGCTCAACGTCTCCACTTAAGCACAAGCAACTCATACAATGCACAAGCCGAGCATAAACGGAAACATATAAAGATACAACAGTTTGTGGGCAAGTAATGATGATGTATGGTGTTTAATGGCGCAAGGGCCAGGTATGGCCAAAGAGCGCCAGGCCAGTGTGTTCATGAGTTGACAATGGAGCAATGAATTGCGAAAGGTAGATGTGTCGTGGCTGTAAAAGGGCCTAAAAACAATCGCTGTAAAATGCGTAAAATATATATGTAATAAAATTATGGCAATGGCTAATGAGGTGCACTATGAACACGAAAAAACAAATTGCAAGATAATTAAGATAAACGAAAATTTATCACTGATAAACTTTTCAAACAGCACTACTGCCTTGACAGACCCTTTGAAACGCAAGGGCCTGGAGGCGCGTGCTATGCAAAACTACTATCGCGGCGACATCCTCTGGAGAGAGGATGCGCTACGGAACTATTGGGCAAATAACATGCAATACTACATCGCTCAGAAAATCCAGGACAGCTTTAGTGCTAAAGGGAGGTTTGTCGCCCAGAAACATGGCGGGATGGAGTGGAAGACAGTACCGGTACGCTAGGGGAAAGTGCCTTTTTCTCTCTGTTTCGGCTTCCCTGCACTCCACGAGGACGTGGAGCACGGTAAGCCTCTCTCCACATCTACCACAGGTTGGCGGGTCATTTCCAGTTAAGAGGAAATTGTGGGTGCCGTATGTATGTCCTATTCTCAGACGAGAGAATAGGACATTTGTTCTTCGTATTTTCGTAACGGGATGCCAGGGACCTATTTGTGGCTTAACTAAGTGGAGCTTATTGTACGTTTCGGCATCCCACAAGCGCTGCCAGTGGCTTCGAAGTTTCTTTCTCAAGTAGGGCTTGAGATTGCTGGCAGGGATAGAAGCGGTAGGGTTAAGGGCTCGCGATGTAGTTGATGTGGCCATTTGATCAGCCAGAACATTCCCCTCGATGCCTCTATGGCCAGGCACCCAGCATATAATAATATGCTGGTTAGACATGTATGCCTTGCACAGAGCAGAATACAGTTCAATAAGTACAGGTTTTGTGTGTATGTAGAGTCATGATGGCTTTTACGACGCTTAGGGAGTCTGTAAATATTATTGATCTTTTGAGTTTCGATTTGCCTATACTCTTCACAGCCGATAAAAGTGCATAGGCCTCAGCCGTAAAAATGCTTGTTTCCGGGTGCAGTACATCGGACTCGGAGAACGATGGGCCGACTACTGCATAAGATACCCCTGCATGTGACTTGGAAGCGTCGGTGTAAAACTGAGTGCAGGACGAGTACTTGAACTGGATTTCTAGAAAATGCATCCGTATATGTGCCTCTGGAGCATCTTTTGTGACCTCTGCAAACGAAGTATCACACTCTATGAGTTGCCAATGCCACGGTGGCACTGGCTTTGCTGGGTCCATCAGACTATTTTCAAGTAGTGGAATGTCCATTTCTTCACAAATTTTTCTTACACGTAGTGAAAAGGGTTCTCTTGCTGTCGGCCGGTTATTAAAGATTGTGGAACTGGTCATATCATTTACGGTTGAGAAGGACGGGTGTTCCGAGTTTGAATTTACTTTCAGGAAATAGGTGAGGCTTAAGGATGAACGTTGCATATCAAGCGACCACATGTCCGCCTCTACATACAGGCTTGCCACAGGACTTGTCCTGAAGGCACCAGTGGCTAGGCGGATGCCTAGATCCAGCATCCTTAGGGCGCTTGGCGTAGCGGAATGGTACACTATGCCACCGTAATCTAATCTTGTGAGTATGAGGCTCTTGCACAAATTTAAAAGACACTGTGTGTCACTACCCCAAGCGGTGCGTGACAACACTTTTAGAATATTCATTGTTTTCATACACTTGTTTCTTAGATACCGTATGTGTGCCACAAATGTAAGCTTCGTATCTAGAATCATACCTAAAAATTTGTGTTCTGCTTTTACGTGCACGCGTTGTCCCTGCAACTCAATGTCAGGATCGGGGTGCAGACCCCTCTTTCTGGAGAACAGGACGTAGGTGGTCTTTTGTGGGTTAAGGCTAAATCCATTCTCGTCTGCCCACTTAGACACCTTGTTCAGACCAAGCTGAATCTGCCGCTCACAGACTGCGAGATTGCACGAGGCGAAACCTATCTGTACATCATCGACGTATGCAGAATAAAACATGTTTCTTGGGATATACAGACGCAAAGAACTCATTTTTACGATAAAGAGAGTGCAACTGAGCACCCCACCCTGTGGCACTCCAGTTTCCTGCACAAAAGGTCTTGATACAGCATTTCCCACACGAACACGGAAAGTGCGATTAGATAAATTACTTTCTATGACATTTAACATGTTACCACGTATACCAACGTGCGAGAGGTCTCTAAGTATTCCAAACCGCCACGTGGTATCGTAGGCTTTTTCTATATCAAGGAATACAGAGAGAAAGAACTGTTTATGGAAGAAAGCTTCACGAATTTGCGTCTCAATACGTACCAAATGGTCTGCGGTGGATCGACCTTCTCGAAACCCGCATTGGTACGGGTCAAGGAATTTGTTTGATTCGAGAAAATGTATTAGTCGGCGGTTATTCATTTTTTCGAACAGTTTGCAGAGGCAGCTTGTTAGTGCTATAGGGCGGTAACTCGAAGCAGACGATGGGTCCTTGCCCTGCTTCAGTATAGGAACGACAATGGCCTCTTTCCAGGCAGAGGGGATCTTGCCGGAGGTCCATATAGCATTGTATTGGGAGAGGAGAGTTTTCTTTGTTTCATGGGGAAGGTGTTTCAGCATTTGATAAGCTATGCGGTCAGAGCCTGGCGCAGACTTATTGCAACAACTAAGTGATGCATACAGCTCAGCAATGCAGAATGGCTGGTTGTATGCCTCGTTTCCCGTACCTTTTCTTTCTAGTTTCTGTTTTTCTATTGTAGCCTTGTGCCTTTTAAATGTTTGGGAATAATTAGATGAGCTGACCACATGTTCAAAATGTGCTCCCAGGCAGTTAGCTTGGTCTTCCAGACTGTGGCCTTGTGTGTTTACCAACGGGATTGAATAGGTTTGTAGCCCTTTTATCTTATTAAGTTTCTTCCAGACTCTGCCCTCGTCTGTATATGAGTTTATGCCTGATAAAAACTTTTTCCAACTTTCTCTCCTGGCGTGTCGGCGCGTTCTTCTGCCCTCCGATTTAATTTTCTTAAAATTAACAAGACTCCGCAGTTGGGGAGTCGCGTAGCAACCCCCACGCTTTGTTCTGTTTCCTACGAGCGTTCCGACATTCCTCGTTCCACCATGGGACACGGCGTTTGCAGGTCGCACCATTCATTTCTCGTATACATTCAGTAGCGGCATTGATTATGAAAGATGCAAGATACTCAACCGCAGCATCAATTCCCAACAAAGATATGTCAGGCCACAAGATACCACTTGTAAGACTTTTGAATTTTCTCCCCAATTTGCCATATCCAACTTCCAGCGGGGTGCCTGTGGTAGAGGTTCGTTTAGTAGTGGTGATCTCAGCAGTATCGGGAAGTGGTCACTCCCGTAAGGATTTTTTATAACTTCCCATTTAAGTTCAGCAAATATAGACGGGGAAGCTACACTGAGATCAATGGAAGAAAAAGTTTTGTTTGCGAGATTGTAGTAGGATGGTTCCTTCTTATTCAGGAGACACGCACCAGAGGAGAAAAGAAGTTGTTCGATTAGGCGTCCTCGCGCATCGATACGTGTGTCGCCCCACAAGCTGCTGTGTGCATTGAAATCGCCAAGAACGAGGTAGGGTTCTGGTAATTCATCTATAATGATTGAAATTCATGCTTGTGTAAAGAGTGGTGTGGGGGTATGTAGAGTGAGAAAATGGTTATGAGCTTACCCAGAAGTACAGCACGAACGGCTACCGCCTCAAGTGCCGTTTTGAGTGGAAGCGGCTGACAGGCTACACTTCTGCCGAGTATGATGGCCACACCACCAGATGATGCGGCAGAATCCTCGCGATCTCTTCGGAAAACAATATTCTGACGTAGGAAGTTGGTGTTTCTGGAGTTTAGGTGCGTTTCTTGAACACACAGCACCTTTGGATTAAATTTATTGATAAGTTCTTGGATGTCGTCAAGGTTGTGGATTAGTCCCCTAACATTCCACTGCATTATTGTGTTCATGTTGGAGAAAAATAAAAGGTGCTGTGTGTCTCAAAAGGGAGGAGAGTGACTTTACTTTACAGGGCCTTTGTTAGGCCCTGTAATTGGTGTTTTGTCTTTTTTGGAGCGGTCGAGAGAACCTCGCCGCTCCTTCGACGCTACCTGCGCCGTTTGGCTTGGACTGGTGTCCATAGCCTCTTGCGAGGCACTGTACACCCGCTCCAGAGAGCGATGTGTGCGTCGCGTAGACTTCATCTCGAGCGACGAAGTCTTTGTCCCCACCGGGCCGGAGGTCGAAAGGACCCCTGTGGCCTCTGCGGTGCCCTGGCTGCTCCCGGAGCTTGTAGATGCCACTGGTGTGGAGACTTTGAGAGATGGCAGGGCAGCGTTGGCTGCTCCCACCGTAGGGGCGGATGGCGTTGACCTCGGCACGCTAGGCGTGGTCCGGGCGGCCGCCAGAAGCCGTTGTGGTGCCGCCCCCGTTGCACCACTTCGGCGAAGGATGTTTTCAGTGAGAATAATGATGAGATCCGTTGTCGAGCTTCACGGAATGTTATATTCTCCTTAACTTTTACTGTAATTATTTCATTTTCTTTCTTCCAGGCTGGACAAGCTCTGGAGTATGCAGGGTGATTGCCGTCGCAGTTCGCACAATGTAGCTCATCATTATTGCAGTCGTCAGCAGAGTGAGCGGTTGTGCCGCACTTTGCGCAAATAAGCTGCCCTCTGCAGCTCTGGGATGCGTGACCAAATCTCTGACATTTGAAGCAACGTCGCGGGTTTGGAATATAAGCTCGAACATAAAGTTTTACATAGCCGGTTTCGAGAGTCTCAGGTAAAGTAGTTGAGTTGAAAGTGAGTATTAAGTGCTTTGTTGGGATTTCGATGTCATTCCGCCTGATTTTGATGCGCTGCACGTGGATTACGCCTTGGTCCTTCCATCCAGGAGTTCTTCATTCAATGTCATTAAGTCTTCGTCTGATACCACGCCTTTCACTGTGTTCATAGTTCGATGTGCGCTCACAGAAACTGGTATGTTACCAAAAGCTACGAGGTGTGCGAGTTTGTTGTGTTGTTCCTTGTCTTTTAGTTCGAGGAGCAAATCTCCACTTGACATCTTTGTTACCTTATAACCAGCTCCAATGGTCTCTTTTAGGCACTTGGCCACAAGAAATGGGGAAATTGCTCTAGCTTTCGTAGATGACTGCTCACAGTGAAGGACGTGGAATTTGGGCAAAGTTTCTTTGTTTTTGGGCCAGAATAGCGAGGTTGCGTTGGTGCGTACTCTTTTCGAGGCACGATCGGTAGAAAAGGGGTTTGAGGATCCCATGGAAAGAAGTGATTTATTCGGCAACGGCGTCTGCCACCCACCACGGAGCCCAACAAGGGGACGTGGCAGAACATATAAACAAGTCTGCACAGCGCCAGCAGTATGCCGTTACTATAACCCAATATGGTATACCCAAGGTAGGACAGCCACACCAGGTTAACCCTTGCCGCCAGGAAAAAGTGGAAGTGAATAGAAAAGATGAGAAGACAGGAAAGATGAAAAGCGGGAGAAAAAGACGAAGATTGGAGAGGCAGACAGGAAAAGGCGACTGCTGATTTCCTCCAGGTGGGTCAGTCTGGAGGCGCCGTCTATGTGAAGCAGAGGCCGAAGAGGTGTGTTGCCTCCGCCGGGGGGCCATAAAGGTCCGAACTCCCAGCATCGGCTCAGCCCCCAGGATCCCCCTTTCCCCAGACACGGCTAAGCGGCGCACTGCTACACGCGGGAGGGTCCAACCCTCATGTGCTCGGGTCCGTGGTGTCGCAACACACCAAACGCCTGCTTACGCAGACGCCCCTGCGGGGGTGTGCTCGGGTCCATGGTGTCGCAACACACCAAACGCCTGCTGACGCAGACGCCCCTGCGGGGTGTGGGCAAGTAAACAGCAGCAAGTGACGGTTATCTGAACGGATACAATGTGCGTTGTCTAACATACCTGCACAATAAGGAAGCACCGCGTGATCATCGTGTTGGTGCTGCTGCTGCTGCTGCTGCCTCGCCCACTGAAGCTGCGCTGTGGCCAAGGTCGATTCACATAGGTCGCGAAGCTTCGGGCGAAAAGCGGTTCAGAACAAATTGTCACCGACATCAGCAAGAGTGGTTATGGGAGCAGCGATTAAAGCGAGACTATGTTTGGAGGGAATAAACATTCGGAAAGAAAAAAGCGTTTTATAATTAACGAGATACACAGTGATTCATTCAACGAAAATAAAGTTCCTAATCAATTTTATATACGCATGGCGAGAAAAGAAGTGACAATTCTGTTTCACTTGGTCATTATCAATAAATACCTTTTTTCAGCGCCCACCTCAAGAGCGCCCATCGATAGCGGCGGGCATTCACGTCGCTATCACTTGCAATGCAATGCAGCTCTTGAAGTGTGCAGAAAGGCGCGCTCGTAACGCTCACCAGTTGCAATACGCCCCCCTCACATGTTGTGTTGTTTTGCTTATCGACGTTTGCCTAAATTTGGTGACGCGGGTAGTTTCACTGTTTCTTAGCCTGTTCAGTCAAAAGCAGTAAGTTGGGACCGCCAGATAATCTTTCACTTTAGTTGTTTTCGTGCGACAGCGCTGGCCGACGGACTTCGCGTCCGACGAAAGGACGAGCACTCTACGCCCAAAGCGTTCGTCGGCCTCCAAAGAAAGTACGTTTAGTGCAGGGAGGCGATTTCGACACCCGTACGGCAGACCTTTTCCTGTCTCGCTTTCCGTACTGAAAGCTCGGAACGCCCACCAAGTCGTATGGCGGGGCATTTGAATATACAGCTGTAATGGGCGGCCTCCCAAAACAAATTTCGCGCCTTTGAGAACAAAATGACGTCACTTCAGTTTTTAACGGGTATGACGTCACATTGTTTTTTCTTCCGCCGGAAGTGTTCCCTCCTCACACAGATGGCGCTAAGCCCCATGAACCGCCGATGAACCACCATGTTTTAAACGTATGGGCTTCTATGGAAGCTTCGCTACCAGGTATATCTACCTTGCTGTGGCTGGGAGCCTTTTATATCCAGTACTGATGACTTCACAGAGTTTGCCCTGCCGGCGGTTTGTTGACCAAGTGGTGAGTCAGCATAGACGCTTGGGAACAGCGCAGGCGCAGCTGTCATGCCAAGATTATCACTCAGCAGAAGGACAGGAAGGGCGGTCAGCATGCATCTTTCGTGATCGGCAAGTTGGTTTGCGTCAGTTGACGCATTCCGGACCACCACGCTGTTCGGGCAGTGCACCGAGGATTCCAGAAGGCTGGCAAGAAACTGCACAATAAAGAAGCACCGCGTGAGCATCGTGTTGCTGCTGCTGCCTCGCCCACTTTTCCATTGTGCTCACGAAGTGATGCCTCAGAAATTCTTTGAATATCGTTTTCCATCTTCGACTTGCACACCTCTGAAGTGAGTCTTCGGTTGTCGGTCTCAAGTGCCTGCACGTCTTGCATTGTGAGGTCTGTCTGCACAGGAGCCTGTGCTGCTAAAAGAAAAAGAGAAGACAGGTTTTGCACACTGAGCACCAAGATAGATCAACACTCAATTGTTAACTTATGCGCAAAATGGGTTCTGCAAACTTACCTATGCTTGTTCCCGAAGCCTCTTCGCAGCTTGGAGGCGGTGAACAACTGTCGGACTCTTGTTCCGAGCTCGCACCCGTTTCATGCAGGCAGTCGTCTGCTGAGGAAAACTGGCAGCCTGTCATGCTAGTTGTGGCGGCGAGTGCTTTAATTTTGCTGCGCTTTTTTGAACGTTGAAAGCGTGCGTCCTCAGCTGCAGTTATTTCGTCACTGCCGTCGCCCAGATACAATGAAGGCGTCCATTCTGGATTTGCATCGTCCATCAGCTTGGACGGTTTGCCTGCAAATGAAGAGTCGTGCCCAAAGCAATATTCTGTAGACATTCAAAGATTGCTTAGCATATCGCTAAGCGAAGCACACATACCAAGAAATGACGATGCGAACCAGTTTGCAGGCCGTAAAAAAAAGAGAGAGGATTTTCCGTGCTAAAATCGCAATCTAATTATGAAACACGCGGTAGTGGAGGGTTCTTTGATAATTTTGACCGTCCGGAGTTCTTTAACGTGCACTACAACACAAGTACAGGGGTGTTTTTCAGAGCAGTAAAAGCGACCATGCGGCTTAGTGTGTTGGGGCAGGCGGTCACCAACGAGTGCGGGTGCTGGCGCTTTGGCTGCCGCCCTTTTACGATCACGCGTGATGTGCAGTGTTTTGGCGTGGCGACTCACCCGAAACAAAGTGACGACCGCAGACACACACTTTTTTGAGGTTCTTCAGATCTTTCCGATTTATCCGCGAAAGCCACAGGCACCGACGTTTCTCCGACAGCATTCTTGTGCGTTCGCACTGCCACGTTATTACTTTTGGTAAGGAGTGCAGACCTACGCCCGGTTCTGCGTAGCTCGGCTTTGCGGCTGCGGTACTTCTTGTGCGGCAACCGAAAATCGCGCAGATTGGCATGATCACGACACAAGAAGGAACTTCGGATCAACAACGCGTCAATGCGTGCAGCCGGCTCCAGCACACTTCCGCAGCCGCGCAGGTGCCTAAAGATGGCGGACAGGCTCGCGAACCGGTGCGGAAGTGACGCGCGTGCAAACTCTGTATAAGGTGTTTGCGCCGCGCGCTCTTCGCACGATGTAGACAAGCGGCCGCGAATGCACAGCTTCGCTGTTCGACCATCTTCACGGAGTGAAAGGGGCGGTGATTTTTTTTTTATATCCTGGTAGTCGTAACTAGACGCCATTCCCCATCTCCTGACGGGTCAGCAAACGCCATCAGAATGCCTCATTTTATTATGATAGTAATTACATGGACACACGAGGCGCATTGTCGGCGTCGGCGCCGTCATGCTGTCCGGGTATCGACTTCACATGCGCGGCCCGCGCGTGGAGGCCTCCAGAGACTAGCAGGGCGTTTGGGTGCACAAACGCAAGAGTGGACGCACCGTCACGCTCCACTCAGTGTGCTCTGCCGAAGCCAATGATGATTGTTGGAGTTTAGTGGCGCAAGGGCCAGGTATGGCCAAAGAGCGCCATGACAGTATTAGTTCGCGCCAAGACGATGGTAATGGCTTGTTAGTGGTAGATGAATAAGGAATTATATGAACATTAGATGTGGCATGGCTGTAAAGGGGCCTAAAATCAGTCGCTGTAAAGTGCGTAAAATCTATAAGTAATAAGATTATGGCAATGAGTGATTATGTGTACTATGAAATGAGGAATGCATTGAGAAAGAAGAATAATATATTTAAAATATTTAAGATACAGTAATTGGCAAGAAGCACTACTACCTAAACAGAGCCCTTGAACCACAAGGGCCTGGAGGTATGTGCTATAAAAAAAATTATCTCAGCAACATCCTCTGGAGAGAGGATGTGCTACGAACTTATTGGGCTAATAACATGTAGCACAACATCATTCAAAAAATCGAGGACTGCTTTGGCATTAAAAAGCGGTTCTTCACCAATAAACAGCATGGGATGCAGAGGGATATTGTAGCGGTATGCTACAGGAAAATGTTTCCTTCTCTCGGCTTCGGCTTCCCGACACTCCACGAGGACATGGAGGACGGTCAGCCTCTCACCACATCTACCACAGGTTGGTGGTTCATCACCAATAAGCAAAAAATTGTGGGTGCCATATGTATGTCCTGTTCTTAGACGACAGAACAGGACATCAGTTCGTCGTGTTTTAGTTATGGGGGGCCAGTAACCTAACTGTGGCTTAATCAATGAAGCTTATTACTTGTTTTGTGTGTCCCACAAGCATTGCCAGTGGCTTCGCAGTTTTCTTTCGCAAGAAAGGTTCAAAATCTGCTGCAGAAACAGCAGCTGTAAGTTAATAGCGGGTGATGTCTCTGATGTGGCCATTTGGTCGGCAAGAACATTGCCCTCGATCCTCTATGCCCAGGCACCCAGCATATAATGACATGCTGGTTAGTTGCGTAAGCTCTACAGAGAACAGAATAGAGCTCAATGAGTTACAGGAGTTCTTAGTTTGCAGATTGACATCAAGGCTTTCACGACACTTTGAGAGTCTGTATATATGATAGTCTTTTGAAGCTTTGATTTCTTTATATGCTTTACAGCTGATAAAAGTGCATAGGACTCAGCCGTACAGATACTTGTTTCCGGTGTAGTACACCGGATTCCGAGAAGGATGGGCCGACAGCTGCATAAGAACACCGGCATGTGACTTAGAAGCGTCTGTGTAATACTCTGTGCACGAGTACTTGGACTGAAGTTCTAGGAAATGCATTTTAATGTGTGCCTCTGGTGCGTGTTTCGTGACTTCTATAAATGATGTGTCACAATCTATGTGCTGCCACTGCCACGGAGGTAACAGTTTCACTGGGGCCATAGGACGATGATCAAGCAGCGGAACACCCATTTCCTCACTAAGATTCCTCACACGCAAAGAGAATGGCTTTCTCGCTGCAGGTCGATTGTGGAATAGTGTGGCAGCGGTCACATCGTTTATTGTTGAATAAGACGGATGTTCAGTATTTGCTTGCACTTTCAGAAAATATGTAAAACTGCTGTATGACCGCTGCAGATGAAGTGACCACTGATTCGACTCTACATAGAGGCTCTGGATTGGACTTGTCCTGAAAGCACCAGTCGCGAGACGGATACCTAAGTGGTGAACAGGGTCTAGTATTTTTAATGCACTTGGCGTTGCAGAATTATAAATTATAGACCCGTAATCAAGGCGTGAGAGGACAAGACTTTTATACAGGTTAAGCAAACACTTTCGATCACTACCCCAAGTCGTACGCGACAGAAGCTTTAAAAGGTTCATTGTCTTCAGGCATTTTGCCCTAAGATACTTAATATGAGGAATAAATGTAAGCTTGCAATCTAAAATAATGCCTAGAAACTTATGCTCGCTGCTGACAGAGAGTGCATCTCCTTTGATTTGTATACTGGGGACAGGCGTTATGCCTCTTTTGTTTGTAAAGAGTACGCAAGTGCTCTTCTGGGCGTTTACTTTAAAACCGTTCTCATCTGCCCATTTGGACAATTTGTTTATTACAAGCTGCACTTGTCGTTCGCAGATGGCAATATTGCATGACTTGAAGGCAATTTGCACATCGTCGACATAAACGGAATAGAACATTGTCCGTGGAATGACTGTGTGCAGGGAATTCATTTTTACAATAAATAGTGTGCAACTAAGCACGCCTCCCTGTGGCACACCGGTCTGTTGGGTAAATGACTTAGACAAAGCGTTACCTACTCTTACGCGGAATGTGCGATTAGATAGGTAACATTCGATTGTATTTAACATGTTGCCACGGACACCCATCGCCAAAAGATCTCGAAGAATGCCGTAGCGCCATGTTGTATCGTAAGCTTTCTCTAGGTCAAGAAACACTGAAAGACAGAACTGTTTATGTAGAAATGCATCCCTGATATAAGACTCAATGCGAACAAGGTGGTCTGTTGTGGACATACCTTCCCTGAAACCACATTGGAAGGGGTCTAGTAGTTTGTTATTTTCAAGGAAACATATTAGGCGCCTGTTGATCATTTTTTCAAACAGTTTGCACAGACAACTTGTCAGCGCTATTGGTCTATAGCTGCTGGCTAGGGACGGGTCTTTGCCTTGTTTAAGCACGGGGATGACTATAGCGTCCTTCCACGAGGACGGGATATACCCAGCCGCCCACATGGCATTGAAAAGAGACAGGAGTGTTTTCAGCGCTTCAGGATGCAGGTGCTTAATCATTTCATACATGACGCGATCGCCACCTGGCGCCGAGTTGTTGCAGCAAGTAAGAGAAGCTTTGAGTTCAACTAGGCTGAATTTGCAGTTGTAATCTTCAGTCCGTGAACATTTTCGATCAAGGGGCGTTCGCTCTGCGTGTTCTTTGAACCTGAGAAATGTTTGTGTGTAATGGGACGCACTGGATACATGTTCAAAGTATTCGCCCAGACAGACTGCCTGTTCTTCCAGGCTCTCACCTTGGCTACTGACTAAGGGTAATGGTTGTACCTCCCTGCCTTTTAATTTACTAACTCGATTCCACACTTTTGTTTCATCTGTGTAAGAATTTATACTGGAGATGTACTTCTCCCAACTCTCTCTTTTAGCACGTCGGCGCGTTCTTCTACCCTGGGATTTTATTTGTTTGAAACTAATCAAGTTTTCGGCAGTTGGAGAGTCGCGAAGTCGTCCCCAAGCTTTGTTTTGATTTTTCCGCGCTTGTTTACACTCTTCATTCCACCACGGGATGCGACGTTTATTCGTAAGTCCGTTAGTTTGACGGATGCATTTCGTGGCAGCGTCAATTATAAAGCCTGTAATATATGCCACAGCGTCTTCTATATTAAAGGAGGCAATATCATCCGTGCTTAAATACGTAAGTTCTCGGAAACGTTCCCAGTTAGCTGTGTCAACCTTCCATCGGGGAATGTGTGGTGAGCTTATATCTTGTTTTGTTAAGTTTAATATAATAGGGAAGTGGTCGCTCCCAAAAGGGTTGTTGAGAACGGACCACTCTAGGTACGGCATTAGTGTGCTTGATACTATAGTTAAATCTATGGAGGAGTATGTATTATGCGCCACACTGTAGTATGTTGGCTCTTTCTTATTAAGTATACATGCTCCTGAGGAAAAGAGAAAGTTTTCGATTAGGCGACCTCTCGCATCGCAACGAGAGTCTCCCCACAGTGTGTTGTGTGCGTTCAAATCTCCGACAACTATGTATGGAGCCGGAAGTTCATCTATGTAGTTTTGAAATTCGGTTTTATTAAGGTGATAACTGGGAGGGATGTATATAGAGCTGATAGTGACTAGCTTGTCAAACAGCACCCCTTGGACAGCAACTGCCTCTAGGGGCGTACGAAGTTTTATTTCCCGGCAGGCAACACCTCTGTCTACTATGATAGCTACACCACCGGATGACACGACAGTGTCCTCGCGGTCTTTGCGAAAAATAGCATATTGTCTAAGGAAATTTGTTTGTGTAGGTTTGAGGTGTGTTTCTTGTACACACAGCACCCTGGGACTAAACTTTCGGAGGAGTTCTTTAACGTCGTCAAGATTTTGAAGGAGACCTCTGACGTTCCAATGAATTATTTGAGAGCCCATATTAAAAAGAGTTTTGTGCTGTGTGTTTAAGAAAAGAAAGTTAGCTTACAGAACCCTTTAGAGGCCCTGTAATGCGGGGTTTCTCTTTTTTGGAGCGGTCGAGAGATTCTCGCCGCTCCTTAGGCGCTGGCTGCGCCGTCTGGCTAGAAGATGTGTCCATCGGCTCTTGCGGCGCGCTGGACACCCGCTTTTGAGAGCGGTTTGTTCGCGTTGAAGGCCTCGTCTCAAGAGACGAGACCCTTGAGGCCACCAGCCCGGAGGTCGATGGCCCCTTCTTCTGAGATGGCGGAGCAGCACTAGCTGCAGCCGCCGAGGGGGCGGATGGCGTCACGGCTGGCTCACTACGCGTGTGCCCGACAGCCGCCGAAAGCCGTTGTGGCGCAGCCCCCTGACGCACCACTTCGGCAAAGCTGGTTTTTGGCAGGTAGGATACCTGCCGACGTGCCTCTTTGAACGAAATGTTTTGTTTTACTTTAATTGTGACAATTTCCTTTTCCTTTTTCCAGAATGGGCAGGACCGCGAGTATGCGGCGTGTTCCCCATCACAGTTTACACAGTGGAGAGAGTTTTCACAAGATTCAGAAGTGTGTTCGTGTGCACTGCATTTCGCACAAGTTTGCCGACCTCGGCAGTTCTGTGAGCTGTGCCCAAAGCGCTGGCACTTAAAACATCTCAGAGGATTTGGCACGTATGGCCTTACACGAAGTTTGATGCACCCGGCCTCGATGGACTCGGGCAGAACACTTGAATTGAAAGTGAGTATCAGGTGCTTAGTCTGGATTTCTTTTCCGTCACGCCTCATTTAATTCGCCTAACGTTGATAACATTCTGTTCACTGAAGCCCTCCAAGAGTTCAGCTTCAGTCAATTCCAACAAATCGTCGTCTGAGACAACACCTCGGGTGGTGTTCATGGTGCGGTGTGGGGTTACAGTTACTTGGATGTCCCCAAAGGACACTAGATTAGGCAGCTTGTCATATTGTTTCTGATCATGGAGCTCCAAGAGGACATCACCACTGGCCATCCTCGATGCCTTGTAACCTGGCCCAAGAGTCTCAGTTAGGGATTTAGAGACTAGAAATGGAGAGATTGTTCGTACTTGTCTTCCTGCTATTTCGGAGTGAATTACATGGAATCTAGGGAAGTTTTGTCTTTGTTGTCCAAAGAACTGGAACACGTCTTCGGTGCGCCCTCGTTTCAGACGGCGATCAGGGAGTGATGGGAAGGAACTAGCCATAAGGATATATGAATTTTTCGGCAGCAACGCCAGCCACCCACCACGGAGCCCAACAAGGGGACGCTGCAGGGCCTGTAAACACAGGTCCTGCAGACGCCAGCCGTACGTCACCACTATAACCAAATATGAAATAACCTAGGTTGGCTACTCACACAGGGTTAACCCTTGCTGCCAAGAAGATCGGAAGTAATATAGAAGAGAGTAGAAGACAGGAAAGATGAAAAGGCGAGAGAAAGACGAAGATTGGAGAGAGAGACAGGAAAAGGCAACTACCGATTTCCCCCGGGTGGGTCAGTCCGGGGGTGCCGTCTACGTGAAGCCGAGGCCAAAGGGGTGTGTTGCCTCCGCCGAGGGGCCTTAAAGGTCCAAACACTCAGCGTTGGCTCAACCCCCAGGATCCCCTTTTCCCCGGACACGGCTAAGCCGCGCACGGTTAGACGCGGGAGGGTCCAACCCTCGTGTGCTCGGGTACGTGGTGGCGCAGCTCACCAAACGCCTGCTGACGCAGGCGCCCCTGCGGGTGTTCCAGTGCAGAAGGAACGCAAGAATACGCCGAGAGCCCAATAAACCAGGTTACATTTAAAAAAGAAAAAGAAGAAGGAGACAGACGGGTCGCCGCGCGCGAGCGCTCAAACGTGCGCGCAGCCATCCTCGCTGGCTTCGGGGGAGTGTCTGGCGGATGACGCATGTATCTGGCGCGTCATTGACCTGTGGCTAGGTAAGGCAAGGAAAATAAGTCGCAAAGCTTAAGTTAATTTATACGCAAAACGTTTTAGTTTTCGCGGCAAAGAATTAAAAAAATAAATGAATGCCTGTTAACTTAAGTTCACTTTCTTTTTTTTTTCGATACTCGCGGCAGCTAACGTTCGGTGTCAAAAGTATAGCGTGACGTATGGTGACGTGTTTCCTGTTGCCAGTTTTTGCCGAGTGTCCCCTCTTGTTGAATTTCTTTCTCTATGGTATGGGCTTCTATGGAAGCTTCGCTACCAGGTATATCTACCTTGCTGTGGCTGGAAGCCTTTTATATCCAGTACTGATGACTTCACAGAGTTTGCCCTGCCGGCGGTTTGTTGACCAAGTGGTGAGTCAGCATAGACGCTTGGGAACAGCGCAGGCGCAGCTGTCATGCCAAGATTATCACTCAGCAGAAGGACAGGAAGGGCGGTCAGCATGGATCTTTCGTGATCGGCAAGTTGGTTTGCGTCAGTTGACGCATTCCGGACCACCACGCTGTTCGGGCAGTGCACCGAGGATTCCAGAAGGCTGGCAAGAAACTGCACAATAAAGAAGCACCGCGTGAGCATCGTGTTGCTGCTGCTGCTGCCTCGCCCACTTTTCCATTGTGCTCACGAAGTGATGCCTCAGAAATTCTTTGAATATCGTTTTCCATCTTCGACTTGCACACCTCTGAAGTGAGTCTTCGGTTGTCGGTCTCAAGTGCCTGCGCGTCTTGCATTGTGAGGTCTGTCTGCACAGGAGCCTGTGCTGCTAAAAGAAAAAGAGAAGACAGGTTTTGCACGCTGAGCACCAAGATAGATCAACACTCAATTGTTAACTTATGCGCAAAATGCGTTCTGCAAACTTACCTATGCTTGTTTACGAAGCGTCTTCGCAGCTTGGAGGCGGTGAACAACTGTCGGACTCTTGTTCCGAGCTCGCACCCGTTTCATGCAGGCAGTCGTCTGCTGAGGAAAACTGGCAGCCTGTCATGCTAGTTGTGGCGGCGAGTGCTTTAATTTTGCTGCGTTTTTTTGAACGTTGAAAGCGTGCGTCCTCAGCTGCAGTTATTTCGTCACTGCCGTCGCCCAGATACAATGAAGGCGTCCATTCTGGATTTGCATCGTCCATCAGCTTGGACGGTTTGCCTGCAAATGAAGAGTCGTGCCCAAAGCAATATTCTGTAGACATTCAAAGATTGCTTAGCATATCGCTAAGCGAAGCACACATACCAAGAAATGACGATGCGAACCAGTTTGCAGGCCGTAAAAAAAAAAGAGAGAGGATTTTCCGTGCTAAAATCGCAATCTAATTATGAAACACGCGGTATTGGAGGGTTCTTTGATAATTTTGACCGTCCGCAGTTCTTTAACGTGCACTACAACACAACTACAGGGGTGTTTTTCAGAGCAGTAAAAGCGACCATGCGGCTTAGTGTGTTGGGGCAGGCGGTCACCAACGAGTGCGGGTGCTGGCGCTTTGGCTGCCGCCCTTTTACGATCATGCGTGATGTGCAGTGTTTTGGCGTGGCGACTCACCCGAAACAAAGTGACGACCGCAGACACAGACTTTTTTGAGGTTCTTCAGATCCTTCCGATTTATCCGCGAAAGCCACAGGCACCGACGTTTCTCCGACAGCATTCTTGTGCGTTCGCACTGCCACGTTATTACTTTTGGTAAGGAGTGCAGACCTACGCCCGGTTCTGCGTAGCTCGGCTTTGCGGCTGCGGTACTTCTTGTGCGGCAACCGAAAATCGCGCAGATTGGCATGATCACGACACAAGAAGGAACTTCGGATCAACAACGCGTCAATGCGTGCAGCCGGCTCCAGCACACTTCCGCAGCCGCGCAGGTGCCTAAAGATGGCGGACAGGCTCGCGAACCGGTGCGGAAGTGACGCGCGTGCAAACTCTGTATAAGGTGTTTGCGCCGCGCGCTCTGCGCACGATGTAGACAAGCGGCCGCGAATGCACAGCTTCGCTGTTCGACCATCTTCACGGAGTGAAAGGGGCGGTGATTTTTTTTTCTATCCTGGTAGTCGTAACTAGACGCCATTCCCCATCTCCTGACGGGTCAGCAAACGCCATCAGAATGCCTCATTTTATTATTATAGTAATTACATGGACACACGAGGCGCATTGTCGGCGTCGGTGCCGTCATGCTGTCCGGGTATCGACTTCACATGCGCGGCCCGCGCGTGGAGGCCTCCAGAGACTAGCAGGGCGTTTGGGTGCACAAGCGCAAGTGTGGACGCACCGTCACGCTCCACTCAGTGTGCTCTGCCGAAGCCAAGGCAGCGTTCTGGCTCGCGCAGCTGGGATCAGCGTTGTCCGCACACACATTAGCGCTCCAGCTGAGCAGCTGTGTGACTAGTGTGAGCAGCTAGTGTGAGCGAGCATAAAGTAACGTCAAGCTTAATCTACCGAATGCTTTCATTGGTCTCATCTCGTGCACCAACGAGGTCTGACGACTTTAGCCAGACCGCCGGCATTCCTCTCCGCGCAAGCTTTCTGAGAGAAAGAGAAAGAACACATTTATTCAGGGATTCCTTGGGGGTGGTCTCCCTTTCCAGGAAACCATAGGCTTTCGCCACGTCGACGTCCCTCGCTACCAGCTGGCCTGCGAAGGTGGAGCTGGCTACGGCTCTCTCCCAAAGCTCAGGTGTGTGGTATGGATTGCGTGTCCTAAAGGGTGATTTTGAACAGCCCCTTACCACGTGGTAAAGGGTGCCCTCTGCTCGGCAAAAGTGGAGAGTACATGTCGGTGTTGAAGTGGTAGTTTCTAAGAATGGGTGGGCGAAGCTGTTGGTATGGAGTGCTCCGACACGGCCGCTACACACAACGCACAAGGTGCGGCCCAATGCGCATCGACGAAACAGCTTCTCGGGCCTAGTTCTCCGTGCGCCGCTGTGGCGCCACTGTTCGTGGGCGGCTACTGACCACAGCTGCGTCGGTACGCGCCACATTGACTCATCATCATCATCAGCCTATATTTATTCCCACTGCAGGACGAAGGCCTCTGCCTGTGATCTCCAATTACCCGTCTTGCGCTAGCTGATTCCAACGTGCGCCTGCAAATTTCCTAACTTCATCACCCCACCTAGTTTTCTGCCATCCTCGACTGCGCTTCCCTTCTCTTGGTGTCAATTCTGTAACTCTAATGGTCCACCGGTTATCCATCCTACGCATTACATGGCCTGCCCAGCTCCATTTTTAAATGCAAAGCATTTCTTGCCGGCGGCTCTGTCCGTCCCTCCCGCGGCGTCCCACAGCGCATGCGCGACCAATGCTCCTCTCTCTCCTCTCCTACGCTCCCCCCTTTCTCTGCTCTAGGAATCCTGTACGGAGCGGCGCCCGCGTCCCAGACCCCCACAGTGCACGCGCGTCCCCTCTCTCTCCTCTCCTACGCTCCCCCCTTTCCTCTAGGAATACAGAGCGGCGCGCACGACAGGTGGTGCGACAGCTGCATACGCCGCTGGGGGCGCCGCGGTAGTTCCGCAGTATGAAAATGACGGAGCGCGCGCGCCTCATTCTCTCTCCTGTGCAGCGCCGCGATCAGCGCTCGGGCCGCTGCCGCGAAACCATCTCCCGCTGAAGCTAACCATCTCCCCGCTGCTTCGCATCCACACATGGTTCCCTTTAGCGGGAGACGGAGTAATTTTTGGATGCGAAGCAGCTTATGGTCGAAGCTATGTCCCTCCGTCCGCCGTGCGGCGTCCACACCCGCACTGCGCATGCGCATCCTCCTCTCCTTTCTCGCCTTGTATGTATATGTATAGTATATGTACGCCAAGCTCCGGCTTCCGGAAGCCGGCTTCTGCTTCCGGTTCCGGAAGCCAGCTTTCGGAGAACGCTTCCGGCGTTTTGCCCGAATGATCCCCCGGTGCTTCTCCCACTCATCATCATTCACTTCATCCTCTCATTCTCCTCCCACAACGCCGCGATGAGTGCCACGGATAGCGCCAGCGTCAACGCCAGTGTCAGCGCCGTGGACAGCGCCGCGGAGAAGAGGGCGCGAGCCTCGAGCCGCTGCCACGAAACGGCAGCGGCGACAGGCCGATCTGAAAACTAATGGGAACTGGAGTCGACCCCATGGCTGCTTCGCACACTACTCAGGGTTCCCCTACGGGAAGATGGTGTAATTTTTTCTCTTAATCTCAACTAGAATATTGGCTATCGCGTTTGCTCTCTCATCCACACCGCTCTCTTCCTGTCTCTTAACGTTTGCCTCACATTTTTCGTTCTATCGCTGTTTGTGACTCTTGCCAGACTGTAAATAATGCATTTTATAGTTGCACATTACATGTAGAATTTTCAAGTCATTAGAAGTGCCCATTACGCCACAAATATCAACAGGCTGTCATGGGTGGGGAAATATTTTCAAGAGTATGCCTCAATACAATCCGTGATGGTTGCATGCGCGATGCATGACAGGGTAACGTACTTCCACTGAGAGGTTCTGCATGAAACATTCTATCAGTACTTTTATTTACTTCTCGTGAACACGTGTGTATGCTAATTAAATTTTTATAGAACTTATATCAGTTCCGATGTAATCGAACAAATCTGAAATCAAAATTGCTCATTATCACGAAATCAGCAGTAGTTATGTTTCTCATTCTGATTAAGCAATAAGTGATCTAGGCAGGTATCTAAAGAGGGCGCCAGGTCCCGCTTCCCCCAGACATCCAACTGTTCCCTCTATCGCTCCACTCTCGCCAATGTTCCTGATGAGCATGTCCCTCCCAACAGCTCCTCTCCACCAGCGCTTAGTATTGACCCTTTTCGCGGAGCAGTTTGTTTTAGAGAAACGATATGGCGCTCACGGCGGCGCGCCATACCTCTCCTCAGCGACCGCGCACGAATACGAAACCATTACCGCTTCTGCCTTGCTTCGGTGCGATCAGCTGTCGGGAATGCAACTGAGTTTTCGCTAACACACTGTGCTCCAATCATGCTAGATTGAATCATGTAGATTGAAGACGTATGCAATAGTTGGCTGCAAAAATAGTGACTGGCATGTTAAGGAATAGAATGAATCTGTGCGGCCAAGTTCGCGGACCGCTGCTGCAACTGTCCGAACGTGTTACCGGCACTTCGTGATGTACGGCTTTCCTCGAGGATACAGAAATTTGCTCATCCGCCAGCCTTGTATCGCTAACCTTCAAAGGAAGGGCTTCATTCCCAGAACGTCGGCAAGAGTGGGTACCACCCGTTAAACAATGACAAAGGGAGTAGCGCCGCTTCCTGTCATAGGAAGTTTCGCGCACGTTATCCATACACATCTGTCCCAAATGGCAAGAAAACTTACGCCCACTCTATCGCCGACGTATCAAGAATAAGTGAATGGGCGCACACTTGAATATGTGTGCACTGTATACGCACAATAAATGACGGTACTACTCCGATAGCGCCGGAATTATCGAAGCTGAATGTTTGGTGACGGTCCACAAGAGTGAGCGAAATACTAGAGGTAATATATATTTGCTACAAGGTATTAAAATGTACAAAACAGCTACGTTTCAAGCTTTGTGCGCAGCAAGAACAAATCTATCGGAACTGAACACACCCGCGAGCGATTAGGCAGAAAATAATCAGATAGTGGCCGCACCGAGGAACTTCACTGAGTCAGATACTGACAAGCCACTGCTTCAAAGTATTTGCCGAATAAAGAACACAGAGCAAAACACACTAATCCTGACTGAATTCACAATCGGAAAGCTTGGATAGCTTGGAATACATATTTAGCCCCGCTTTTAGAACAAGCACCATATACGCTGCTTGCGCCGTTTGGATATAGCTTAATCAGCTTCGAAAGCGCTTTTGGATGTTCTCTGAAGCTGTGATCAAAGTTTCGCGTCATCCACCTAGTCACCGTCTACGATATCTCCGAAAACAGAGGTCTTCTAAGCCGCGCCGGTGTCATACACTTCCATTGTAAACAAGGAGGCAACGGAGACAGCTGAGGCAAGCAATGGACGCGTCACCACGTGATCAAACATGGCAGCGCCCACGGGATCGCCGCGAAAAGCGTCAATAAACATCACCTTGTTCCCCCCCTGCCCGCAAGAAAAAATTCTGACTATGTGCATGGGTGTAAATTTTGAAGTCGTTAATTTGAAACAAAATGTCAGCATTGTTGAAGTGTGGAAAGTTTATAAGTGCAACTGCAGGCGACAAAATTGCAAGATGATTCAACCAGCAGCTTTACACATTCATTACAATGACAGAAAAACAAGGAAGCTAGAATTTATTCACAGACGGAGAACCTTCCTTGAGAGAGGTTTATGCGACAACCTCGAAAGTCACTCCACTGTTTAATTAACATTCCGAGCCCAGTTGGCTAAAAGAGGCCGCAGCAACTTCCTTAATAATTTGCAAACCTCCTCAGTGTGAGCATGGTCTTTTCTTCCACAAATCAATTACCGACACTGTGTGGAAGCAATGCTGACATTAGCAGATAGCCTTCCTGCTTTTTTGGATCACATCTGTTTTCATGACCCGCTGAACAAAGATGCAAGTCAGCTGGCGAAGCCTGACCACTTCCAGTTTAGGTTATGCCAAGCGTCCATTGTCCATGTTTTTCATCAGCCCGTAAAGTGGTCTGGTTGGTTCAGGTACTTGCAGCACGGTCTTGCAGGACACGCATAACACCTGAAAGCCAGTGTCAAATGCCTCATAATGCAAAAACTCGATAGTGGTAGAGAAGTGTTTTCGTAGTCATAATAGTATGAAAAATTCAGACCCCTTCCACTACTCTGACAATTGCAAGCCAGCGAATCTGTGATTATGGTGGGCCTACTGTAGTGTATATTGCTATAGTGAATTTATACATTATCATTATTGAATATATTGAGCGTCTTTGACATGTTCGTCAAAGAGGAAGGACACTGGCGTCTTGTTTTCGCCCGGCGCGATGGCCAAGTAGTGCGTTTGCTACGCCAAGTCCGCCTCGTCGTTCATAGCCGCGACACACTGCACAGCATGGTCAGGATCCTGCGAGGTCTCTCCCGCTCCTACAACCCAAAGAATTTGGAAGATTCCGAGAACACCAATCATGTCTAGACACAGCAATAGTAAACAGACGAACAAGTGAAAATTTGGTAGTGTAATTGCTGTTCACGGCGGAAAAAAACACCGATTTCACACAATTCATTGATGTGGGAACAACAGAATGGAGGCACCACGCACACCATCCAAAAGTTGAGAGGAACAGGGAACGTAGCCCGTATGATAAGGATAGATAACCGCAAAGCTGGGCTAACTGAAGTAGAGCGCCACTAAACTTCAAGCGCCACGTAAAGTACCAATGTAACAGCAACATTACTACTGTCCTGGAATTCGCATCGCTCCCAGTGTTCACACGTACCGCCGTGACTATAATAACAATACGTCATTCAATATAAAAATAGAAACAACAGAATTTCGGACGACCTCAACAATTCATGCAGATGAGATTGATCTTTTATTCAAGTTTTCACATAAGCATGCCGCAACTCTAAAGCATAAGCATGCCGCAACATTAAATGTTTAGCCCTCTCTCTTTCCAGTGAACACTCCGGGTTGAGTCCTTTGACATAGAAGTGAATTCGCACAACATAAAACCTTATAATGTCGATGTCTCTTGTCAATTTTCTTGAGTGAAGTCTCCAATCAACTTCACGATGGAGCCTTGCTCTCACAACTTCTAGCATGTCCAGGACACTGAGCAGACAGCTTGCTGCAACTAAAACACTCTATAAAGAGGTCCTCAAGATTTCGCACGAAACCATAAAGTTTTGCAGATGGGTACAGGAGCCCTCGATTGTCGCAGAACCTCGTATAACGGGCAAGCTGAAAGTATTCGTCTGGCTTTTGCATCGTAACGAGGTCAAAGCAGTCTTGGCAGCTTGCTTTTATGACACTTCCGCACAACATACCCAGCAATATGAAATTTATTTTCTTATTCTTTATTCAGAGATACCCTGCTTTGCACAAAGGCGTGTAAGCAGGGGGGTTACAACTTGAAAAAAAAAACTTCATTAACACAGCACGCTTGGTCACAAGACAATTGATTCCACTCTGTTACTGTTCGAGCAAAAAAGGAATTAGCATAGAGGTTCGTTCTAGTTCGGTATTCTCGAATTTTAAGGTCATGATCAGTTCTTTTAGGTATATAATGCTGTGGTTTAAGATAAATGTCTTTGTTAATTCCGGTCTTGTTATTATATATTTGGAATAATAATTTCAAACGCAGTTTTCTTCGGCGAGAGGAGAGAGCTTCCCATTCTAGCTCACTTTTCATTTGAGTGCAACTCTCCCCTCGCCTGTACCGCCCCAGAACGAACCTTGCCGCTCTATTCTGTAATCTCTCGATTTTGTCAATCAAGGTTTTCTGGCGAGGGTCCCAAACACAACACGCATACTCCAAGATAGGACGAACGAAAGAAATATAAGCAGTGTTTTTTAGTAAAAATGGTGAGGATTTGAGATTACGTTTAATAAAGTTCAGCGCTCTGGCAGCTTTTATAACTACATTATTCACATGCGCATTCCAGGAACAATCACTTGAAAACGTCACACCCAAATATTTATGCATAAATTGCTGGTTGATAATGTCACTATTCAAAAAATAACAGGTTTAAATATTTCTTTTTTCGTGAAAGACACGTGAACACATTTTTTCGCATTCAGTTGCATTTTCCACTTCTCACACCATGAATTTTAGTAAGGTCAGTCTGCAAATCAGTAGGGTCTCGTTCACTTGTCATTTTTCTCTACACGACGCAGTCGTCGGCAGACAAACGCAAACGTGAAGATATCCCGGCAGGAATATCATTATGAAATGAGGTTTATTGATACAGGCGTAGATGTAGATCCTTCGGATATACTGGCACAGAACGGACGGCTAAACAGTTACGTCGGGCAGCGCTCTTAGCGGTAACTTCGGCGTCGTCTTTTGCGGAGCGATCACGATGCTGCTACTGTTGGTGGTGTGCATCATCTGCAGAACATGTTGCACGTCTTCTTCATCACAATCACCCCCGGGAGAAAAAGCAGCCATTCTGGCAGCTCAAGCAGTAGTGATCACGAGCGGCTCTCGGAAAAGCTTAAGGGGATCGACGTGAAGAATGTCACGTCCACGACAACGGAGGTCAGAGGGGGGTGTCAGTGGTTCGATTAGGTAATTCACCACAGACGTGCGCTGGACAATGCGATAAGGTCCATCTAAGCGGGGAAGAAGTTGAAGCATGCGCATGAAGGAGCATGCGCAGCTACTGGCAGCCAAACGAGGTCGCCGGGAGAGAAGACAGGTTGCTCACAGTGAGCGTCATGGAGCCTTTTCTGGCGCTGTTGCTCAGCGGTGGTGAAGTGGCGCGCTAACTTGCGACACTCCTCGGCATGACGTGCTGCAGTCGAAACGGGCACACACCCAGAAGCATCGGGCTGGTAGGGTAGTAGGGTGTCCACGGTGTGGGATGGGTGACGGCCGTAGAGCGAAAAGTAGGGAGAAATGCCAGTGGTAGTCTGGGTTGCAGTGTTGTAGGCGAGCGTACAAATGGTATGATAAGGTCCTAATCTGTGTGGTCAGACGCGACGTACATGGCCAGCATGTCACCCAGGGTCCGGTTGAAACGTTCCGCGAGTCCATTCGTCTGGGGGTGGTAGGCGGTGGTGGTCCTATTAATAACGGGGCACTGAGCCAGAAGAGCTTCGACAACCTCCGACGACGCGCCCTCTGTCGCTGAGAAGTTCACGAGGTGGGCCGTGACGGAAGATATAACAGCGGAGCAGGAAGGAGGCGACGTCGCGCACAGTGGCGGCAGATAGTGCCGCAGTTTCAGCATTTCGCGTAAGATGGTCGACGGCGACGATGATCCAGCGGTTACCGGCGGCTGTCATAGGAAGCGGACCACAGAGATCAATGCCCACTCGATCAAATGGTCGGGTGGGACAGGGAAGGGGCTGCAAAGCTCCAGCTGAACGGCAAGGCGCAGATTTCCGACGTTGGCAGTTCGTACATGAGCGAACGAATTTGCGGACCTTTGTAAACATTCCTCGCCAGTAGTCGGGCTGACGAAGTCGTTCATATGTTTTGAAGACTCCAGCGTGGGCGCACTGCGGGTCAACGTGAAAGTATGCGCAGATAGTGGAGCGCAGGCTGCGCGGTATGACGAGTAGCCATTTACGGCCGTCAGATGCGTAGTTGTGTAGGTGCAGAAGGTCGTCGCGAATGGTGAAGTGAACAGCGTGGCGGCGGAGTGCGCGAGAGGCTGGCAGCGTGGGCGTGTCAGAAAGGTCGAGGAGGGCCGCTATCCAGGGGTCGTGGCGCTGCCTGAAGCAATTCTGTCGATGGTGAGAGGCGAGACGATGGGTGTTAGTGTTCACAGGCAACTAAGGTCGGTAGGCAGACGAGACCGTGACAGAGGATGAGCATCCGAGTGCTTGCGGCCAGAGAAGTAGACGACGTTGATGTCGAACTCTTGAAGTCGAAGAGCCCATCGGGCAAGGCGGTCACATGGGTCTTTCAAATTTGATAGCTAACAAAGGGCGTGATGATCTGTGACGACGTCAAACGGGCGGCCGTACAAGTAAGGGCGGAACTTGCTAAGGGCCCATACGATGGCTTAGCATTCTTTTTCAGTCACAGTATAGTTGGTCTCCGCTTTGGTGAGGGTACGGCTGGCATAAACAACAACGTATTCAGGGTGCCCGGGTTTTCGTTGTGCTAGCACGGCGCCGAGACCTATTCCGCTGGCGTCTGTGTGCACCTCCGTCGAAGCTGCAGGATCGAAGTGACGCAGAATAGGAGGTGAAGCGAGAAGACGTCGTACAGTAGTGAATGCCTCGTCTCAGGCTGGAGACCTATGATGACAGGTCGCCGGAGCTACCCAGAAGCTGTGTCAGAGGGCGTATTGTAGACGCGAAGTTGCGAATGAAAAGTCGAAAGTATGATGATGATGATGATATATGGATTTTATTGGCGCAAGGGCCAGGGATGGCCAAAGAGCGCGAAGAAAGATCGTATGAAGTAGTCTATGAAGTGGTAAATGGCAGATGGTGATTACACATGGGCTGTATAGAGGCCTAAAACATACGCTGTAAATGGCGTAAAATATATAGACACTAAAATAATGAGAATGACAAGTGATATGGGCTATGATCATAAAACATATTCTATGTCTGAATAATACAATAAAATGTGGCAACCCAATGGCACAGCTGCCTCACCAGAGCCCTTCAGCGCAAGGGCCCCGAGGCCTGTGCCTTACAGTACTACTATCACAGCTGCACCCTCTATAGAGAGGGCGTGCTACGAATCTCGGGCTAATAGCGTGCAACACAACATCGTTTAAAAAATTAAGCACCGCTTTAGACCCGAAGAATGGTTCTGCGCCAAGAAACAGTGCGGGATGAAGGGGGATACACCGCTGGTAAGCTTGAGGAAAAAATGCTTTTTTCGTTCAGGTTCGGATTCCCAACACTCCACCAAGACGTGGAGGATGGTCAGCCTCTCGCCACATCTACCACAGCTGGGAGGTTCAGCACCAGTTAAAAGATAAGAATGGGTACGATAGGTATGCCCTATTCTCAGTCGGCAAAAGAGCACATCACATCGTCGTGACTGATAGTGGCGAACAATTCCCTAACTTGGGGTTTGATTGCCTGCAGCTTGTTCAAGGTTTGGCATTCCACAAGTGTTGTCAATAGCTCCTGAGCTTTTTAAGAAGGAACGGCTGCAGGTCTGTGGCTGGGACTGCTATGACCAAATTTCTAACTTTCATTAACATGGCTTTAGCCATTTCATCTACTAAGCACATTTCCCTCGATGCCTCTGTGCCGAGGCACCCAGCATAATACAACATGTTGGTTAGACATATAGGTTGTGCATAGCAGCGCGTAAAGGTCGTTGATTATAGGATTCTTGTGTTTCTGTAGTGATTTTAAAGCTTTCACTACACTTAGGGAGTCTGTGACAATAATCGCTTTTGGAAGGTGTGTTTTTCTAATATGTTTCACAGCCGCCATTACTGCATAGGCTTCTGCAGTGAAGATGCTTGTTTGGCGGTGCAGGATGTCTCATTCTGAAAATGATGGACCAGCAGCTCCAAATGAGATGCCGGAATGTGACTTCAATACGTCTGTGTAGAATTACGGGCAAGAGTACTTCCACTGGAGTTCAAGGAAGTGCATACGAATGTGTACCTCTGAAGCGTGTTTGCACTTGCACGTGTTTGCAACTGTCTGCAAAGGACAAATCACACACTATCTCATGTCACAGCCATGGAGAAAGCGGCTTTGCTGGAGCCATTATTTCATGTGTAGGTAGCGGGATACCCATCTCCTCAATCAATTTCCTTACATGGAGTGAAATAGGCTGTCTCACAGAAGGTCGGTTCGAAAAAGCGTACTTGATGTTGTATCGTTTATCGTAGAATAGCATATATGTTCACAGCTTGAGCTTACTTTCAGAAAGTATAAGAAACTAGAGTATGTCCTCTGCAGATCAAGAGACCACACATTTGATTCTACATGGAGACTCTGTATGGGACTTGTTCTGAAGGCACCGGTCGCGAGGCGGATACCTAGATGGTGCACAGGATCTAGCATCTTCAGGGCGCTGGGTGAAGCAGATTGATAGATTACAGCACCGTAGTCTAAACGCGAGCATATAAAGCTTTTGTGCAGAGTCATGGTGCACTTCCTGTCACTACCCCACGTTGTGGGCGATATGATTTTAAGGATATTTAGCGTTCTTAGGCATGTACCTTTTATGTGCTTTATGTGAGAAATAAAGGTAAGCTATCAGTATGATATGATACCTAAGAATTTGTGTTCTGCATTCATAGGAACTACGTTCTCCATGGAGTTCAATAATGGGCTCTGGGACCAGGCATCTTTTTCTTGTAAACAGGACACAGGAGCTATTTTGGGGATTGAGCTTAAATCCATTCTCATTAGCCCACTTAGACAGTTTGTTCAGGCCTAGCTGAACTTGTCGCTCACAGATGGACAGGTTACATGACTTGAATCCTATCTGCACGTCATCAACATATGCACAATAAAATAAACTTCGCGGAATACAGGAGCGCAATGAACTCATTCTAACAATAAAAAGGGTGCAACTAAGGACGCCACCCTGAGGCACTCCAGTTTCCTGCACAAATTGCCTAGACAAAGTGTTTCCAATTCTAACACAGAATGTCCGGTTATAAAGGTAGCTTTCAATTAAGCTAAATATGTTTCCACGGATTCCCATTTCGGAAAGGTCTCTAAATATTCCGTAACGCCAGGTAGTGTCGTATGCTTTTTTCATAATCAGGAATACCGATAGAAAGAAATGTTTATAAACGAAGACATCACGAATAATGCCCTCAATGCGTACGAGATGGTCAGTCGTCGACCGGCCGTCCCTAGAGCCACATGGGCACGCATCAAGCAGTTTGTTCGATTCTAGAAAATGTAAAAGATGGCCATTAACCATTTTTTTCGAAAAAGTTACAAAGGCAACTCGTAAGCGCTATTGGGCGGTAGCTTGTTACAGAGGAAGGATCTTTACCCTGCTTCAGAACTGGAACAGAAACAGTTTCTTTTCATGCAGCTGGGTACCCCTCAGTAAAAACTTTATTAAAAAGTACTAGGAGCATCCTAAATGTGTCTGTGTGGATGTTTTTAATCATGCCATACATGATTCTGTCGGCCCCCGGGGCATAGCTTTTACACACCTTCAAAGAAGCTCTTAACTCAGCGATACTAAAACGAAGGCTATAAGCGTTGTTCTGTGTGCACTTATGGTCGAGTGCCTTGCGTTCAGCTATCTGTTTGTGTTTAAGAAATGATTCGGAGTACTGGGTCGAGCTAGATACATGCTCAAAGTGTTCACTGAGAGCGTTCGCCTGGTCCTCCAAGCCGTTCCCTTGTTCATTGACAAGTGGTAATGAATGGGTTTCCTGCCCCTTTAGCCTTCTAAGGCCATTCCATACTTTAGACTCTTGTGTGTAAGATGTTATGCCAGACAGAAACCTCTCCCAGCTAGCCCTCCTTGCCTGTCGGCGCGTCCGTCTTCCCTGTGATTTACCAGTTTAAATTCTGTGAGATTTTCCGCAGCCGAAAGCGACGCACGTACACCCCATGCTTTGTTCTGTTTCTTTCGTGCCAGTCTGCACTCCTCATTCCACCAGGGGACCCGTCTTTTACATGAGAAACCCTTTGTCTGTGGAATGAATTTTTCAGCTGCATCGATTATAAAACCAGTAAAATACGCTACTGCGGTCTTCAATACTAAAATTGTTCATAAATCTTGGGATAAGTACGTTGACTCTTTAAAACTTGTCCAATCAGCCGACGGTATTTTCCAACAGGGGGCGTGGGGTGGACTGTCATGTTCCCGTATTAAGTTAATCATTACAGGAAAGTGGTCGCTCCCAAATGGGTTCCTTGACAACATTCCAGTCTATGTAAGGAAGCAGGCTCGCAGTGCCAATCGCCAAATCTGCAGAAGAATATGAGTTGTGGATATTGTAATAAGTGGGCTCTTTTTTATTAAAGAGGCACGCACCACGTGTTAGCAAAAAGTTTTCAAGAAGTCGACCCCTGGCATCACCACAAACCCCATCCCCACCCTCCCCACAAAGTACTGTGAGAGTTAAAATCACCATTTCTAATATAGGGCTTCGGGATTTGGACCGTCAGCTTGTAGAAATCTGTTTTGCTAAGTTGGGAATGAGGCGGTATGTAAATGCAACAGATTGTTATTAATTTGTTAAAGAGAATTGCTCGCACAGACACCGCCTCAAGGGGCGTCTGAGGAGAAAGGTTCTGACAAGCAAGACTTATCTACAATTATTGCTACTCCACCGGACGCGGTAACAGCGTCGTCATGGTGCCTCCGGAAGATAGCATACTGTGAGAGGAAGTTTGTTTGTTCGGGTTTTAAATGTGTTTCCTGAACAAAAAGCACTTTTGGCTTATATTTATGGAGGAGTTCTGTGATATCGGCAAGATTATGGAGAAGTCGTCTCACATTCCATTGTAGGATTTATGTGTCCATTTGTATGGTATGGTGGTTTATGCTGCGTGTTCAAGAATGCAATGTTAGCTGACGGGCCTTTTCCAGGCGCCGTGACACGATATTTTTCTTTTTTTTTGGAGCGGTCGATAGAATCGCGCCGCTCCTTAGGCGCTGGCTGCGCCCTCACGCTTGGGGTTGTGTCCATGTCCTCTTGCGAGGCGCTGGACACGCGCTCTTGCGGGCACTGTGTTTGCTTTGAAAGCCATGCCTCAAAAGACGAGACCTTGGTGCCCACCAGCCCGGAGGTTGATGGGCCCTTCTTAGACGGCGGAGCAGCACTGGCTGCACCCGCCGAAGGGGCGGATGGCGTCACCGCCGGCTCACAATGAGTGTGCCAGACAGCCGCCGGAGGCCGTTGTGGCGCTGCCCCGACGCGCCACTTCGGTAAAGCTGGTTTTCGGCAAGTACGATACCCTACCTGCGTGCCTCCTTGAAAGTTATGTTTTCCTTTATCTTAATTGTCGCTATTTCCTTTTCTTTTTTCCAGGATGGGCACGACCGCGAGTATGCGGCGTGCTCCCCATCACAGTTAACACAATGTAGAGAACTTTCACAAGACTCAGAGGAGTGTTCATGAGCACTGCATTTCATACAAGTTTGACGGCCTCGGCAGTTCTGCGAACTATGGCCGAACCGCTGGCATTTGAAACATCGAAGAGGATTTGGCACGTATGGCCTAACACGAATCTTGATGTACCCGGTCTCGATGGACTGGGCAGAACACTTGAGTTGAAAGTATCACATGCTTGGTTTGGATTTCTTTGCCATCTCGCGTCATCTTGATCCGTTTAACATTGATGACATTCTGGTCACTGAAATCCTCCAGGAGTTCAGCCTCACGCAGCTGCAACAGATCATCGTCTGAGACAACGCCGCGGGTGGTATTTATAGTATGGTGTGGAGTTACAGTTACTTGGGCATCTCAGAATGGCACTAGATTTGCCAGTCTCTCGTATTGTTTCACATGACGGAGTTCCTAGAGGAGATCCCCTCTTGCCATCCTAGATGCTTTATAGCCTGGTCCAAAAGTATCAAAGACTGAACTTTTCCCCAATCACATGGAATCTGGGAAAAATTTCTCTTTGGCTACCAAAAACTGGAAGACTTAATCGGTGCGCCCTCGTTCAGACGGCGTTAAGGGCGTGGGGTGAATGAACTTGCCGTAAGTATATATGGAGTTTTCGGCAGCAACGCCAGCCACCCACCATGGAGCCCAACAAGGGGACGCAACAGGGCCTGTAAACACAAGTCCTGCAGACGCCAGCTGTACATCACCACTATAACCGAATAGGAAATAGCCTATAGGTTGGCTACTCACACAGGGTTAACCCTCGCTTCCAAGAAGATCGGAAGTAATATAGAAGAGAGGAGAAGACAGGAAAGATTAAAAGGAAGAGAGAAAGACGCAGATTGGAGAGGGGGACAGGAAAAGGCAAGTACCGATTTCCCCCGGGTGGGTCAGCATGGGGGTGCCGTCTACGTGAAGCAGAGGCCAAAGAGGTGTGTTGCCTCCGCCGAGGGGCCATAAAGGTCCAAACACCCGGGATCGGCTCAACCCCCAGGATCCCATTTTCCCCGGACACGGCTAAGCCACGCAAGGTTATGCGTGGGAGGGTCCAACCATCGTGTGCTCGTGTCCGTGGTGTCGCCACACACCAAACGGCTGCTCACGCAGACGCCCCTGCGGGGGGAAGGTGTACGTTACATACAGGTCTCACTGGGTGAATCCCGTCGCATTACAATAGGATGTTGTGAGTGGTCTCCAGATTTTTTCTGCTGCATACATATGCCTCTGATTCTACTGGAAAATAAGTTGGTGAATATATTAGACAATACTTAAAGCAAGATAATGGGTCTACTATTCTTCAATTCTTTAGCGTCTTCCTTATGGATTGGTATAATGTTGGTGTTCTTCCAGCTCTCTGGTACACTTGAAGTCGTGAGGCACTGCGAATAAAGGGCCGCAAGCTCTTCAAGCATGATATCCCCTCCATCTATTATTTAGGCGACTGCTATTCCATCTTCTCCAGCAGCTTTTCCCCTGGTCATGTCTTGCAAGGTCCTTCTAGCTTCATCGCTAGCTATAGAAGATGCGTCTGTGTCCTGTTCATCACAACTTCGAATGAAAGTATCTTTGCTACTCTGGGAACTGTACAGGTCAGTATAGAATTCTTCTGCTCTTCAACGCGGTACCGTTAAGGGCCCCGTGTCTCAGAAAATCTGGCGTCGGTGTCGGCATTGGCGCCCGCGGCCGAGAAAACCATCCTCAACCACGCAGGCCCTCCAAATATATTTAGGTATGCCACACCATTCTATCATTAATGTTGCTCATACCTTGTCTTGCATTCTTGGCAAAGCTATTCCTCAAAATTTTGAGAATGACAATCCACAAACGTAATGAAAGAAAACACACAGAGTACATGCCTTTTATATTAAATCTTCTCAGTCTGAAATATTAAAACTACGAAACAAAAACGGAAACCTGAAAATTATGCAAGTTTTTTTTTTTTTGCGCGGCTGTGCAATATCTCCGGGATCGCCCCACTCAAGAGGCCGCGTTTCTACCAGAAAGCTCGCCTTCGTGCATAGCGTTCGCCGCCAGTGTTTCCCGGTAACCATTACGGTTGCTTAAGCTGCAGTTGACGGGAAGCGTGAGAAGCAGCCAGGAATCTTTGAATGCTATCGCGTTCTACTCTTAAAAGCGAAACTTAAGCGTCCTCCCAATTTTTTACTAAGTCATCGAAATTGCTGATGATAATACCCTGATTATCTCTCAGCGAATACATCTTGCCTTGTCCTATGCCAAGCTTTCTTCTGACTGATTTTATGCTGTCCACAATCTTTCCCACGTTATAATTTCGAGTATCCCTTACTTTTTCTTGTTGATTAGTTTTGATAGTTGTGATAGAAAGCATAAAAGTGACACTTTTATGCTTTGTCGTTCCTTTATTAGGTCCTTTGTTACTTGGTAGAGCTTACCTACTGGCTACCTTGGTGCCTTACCTCCCACTCCAATTGCTGCTTCTGAAATTATCCTAGTTACAGTTTCATTCATTACTTCTATGTTGTCTTCAACTTCCTGTTCTAAAGCTGAATATTTGTTTGAGAGAAGCAGCCTGAATTGGTCTTCGTTTACCCTTACTGCGTCTAGGTTTAGCCTGTTTCTTCTTGACTAATCGTATTCTTTCTCTCCAAATTGAGAGAAATCCTAGACCTCACTAACCTATGGTCACTACGCTTTACCCTACCTAACACTTCTACATCCTGCACTATGCTATGTTTGACAGAGGGTATGAAATCTATTTCATTTCTTGTTTCTCCATTAGGGCTATTCCAGGTCCACTTCCTGTTTTACGCTTCCTGAAGAAGGTATTCATTATTCGGAGCCTATTTCTTTCCGCGAATTCAACCTACATTTCTCCTCTAGTGTTCCTAGAATCGATGTCGTAGTTGCCAATTGCTTGCTCACCAGCCAGCTTTTTCGCCACTTTTGCATTGAAGTCGGCCTATTATTTATTTATTTATTTATTTATTTATTTATTTATTTATTTATTTATTTATTTATTTATTTATTTATTTCATATACCTCACAGGCTCCGGAAGGAGTACTGCGTGAGGGGGGCGGTACAGATAACAAATAACAATTGTGGAGCAAGAACGTGTTATGCGGTTACATAAATAAGAACACAACGAGAATCAAATAATAAACAAAGAACGCAAAATAAAAACAAAAACAAAGGAAGGTGAACTAACAGCTGTTAGCTTTCGAGTATGCAATAAAGCGAAACAATCTTAGCACAAATGCTTACATAAATACACAACAATGAAGTTAAGAACAACAAAACTAAAACAGACACTGATTTTAGTGAAGTACTAGCCAAATATTGCACTGATTTTTTGTCTGAAGATTACTGGGTCATTAATGTCAGCGATGTTATCAGGAAGACCATTCCACAGCGCAATGCCACGTGGCAAAGCTGAGCAGTTGAATGCATTGGTGTGACCGAAGATGCGTTGGAAACTGAGATGATTATGCAGACGTCTAGATGTGCGAGAGGGACGAACGAGCGGTAAAGTAGACGGATGTACATTGTGCATGATTTTGTGCAGAAGACAAAGCAACGCCATATTCCTGCGTGATTCCAAAGATGAAAGTGACAACGACAACTTGATGTTAGTTACGCTCGAAAATGGGCTATAATCTCTGGCAATGAAACGTCACCGCGGTTTTGAATCGACTCGAGAAGGTGGATTAGATATGCCTGATGAGGTGGCCATATAGAAGCTGCGAATTTGAGCTGGGGTTGCACTAATGTTTGGTAGGCTATCTTTCTGGTGAGGGAGGGAGCGCTGCCAAGGTTACGTTTTAGATATCCGAGAGTGCGCGATGCTTTAGCCGGTATTTTTTCAATGTGGGATGACCATGAAAGTCTCGGTGTTAGAAGGATGTCAAGGTACTTGTATGAAGATGTGCGAGCGACGATACTATTGCCAAGTGAGTAACTAAAAGTAGAGTAGGATTTTTTGCGAGTAAATGTCATTAGATTGCATTTGTTAGTGTTCAGGGTCATTTTCCAATCCAAACACCAGTTAGCGACACATTGAAGGTGATGTTGAAGAGCGATATGATCAGCGGGGGAGCGGATTTGACGGTAGATAACGCAGTCATCTGCGAATAGTCGAACACTGGATGTAATGTTAGATGGCAAGTCATTGATATAAATTAGGAAGAGTAAGGGTCCTAGGACAATTCCCTGAGGTGCGCCTGATGTTACGTTACGGAAAGGGGAAGAGTACTGGTCAATGACAGTGGACTGCTTTTGAAACGACAAAAAGTTTCTTATCCAAGAAATTGCTAGCTCGTCCAGGTTTAAGCATGAGAGTTTAGAAATGAGGCGACAGTGAGCAACGCGATCAAATGCTTTAGAAAAGTCTATGGAGATTGAGTCAGTCTGGGCATTGTCATCCATATTTTGAAAAAGATCCGTAGTAAATTCTATTAGTTGTGTCTCACATGAAAAGCCTTTTCTGAACCCATGCTGATGTTTAAAAAAGAAGTTATTACATGCTAAGTGGTGAACGACATTAGTAAATATGATGTGTTCGAGTAACTTACAGGGAACGCTTGTTAGGGATATGGGACGGTAATTATTCGCGTCGCTCTTGTCACCTGACTTGAAGATGGGTATGATTTTGCCGACTTTCCAATCATTCGGCAGCTCCCCTGTCGACAGTGACTGCTGAAATATATGACTAAGGATTGTACTGGAAGGGACTACTGTATGCTTTAGGATTTTCGTGTTAATGCCATCAAATCCGGAACTAGTCGATAATTTGAGATTGTTAATCAAAGTAGCGATTCCAGTGGCTGTTACGGTAACAGGAGTCATATATTGGTAATCTAAGTCTGCCATCTTCGGCATATTGGAACAGTCTTCATTTGTGAACGTGGAAATGAAGTAGTTGTTAAGAACAGATGCGCAGTGCTCTCGCGGTATAGGAAGACCAGTGCTATCCACCAGTGCGGGAGTGTCAGTGCTGTTTGAAGGAGATATGGTTTTCCAGAACTTCTTAGGATTATTTTTATGAGTGATTGCAGGTCATCGGAAAAGAATTTATGCTTTGCATGACGAAGGGAACTGCAGTAGGCCTTTTCGTAGGCTTTATGTTTATTCCACTGATTCTAGCGTGTTGACACTTTTGACTGCCCTGTATAAACATTTCTTTTAGTTTTTTAACACATTCAAAGTTTTATTAAACCATGGTTTGGAGCAGTTGGTGCGAAATAAGATCTGGGGTATGTATTTATTTGCTAGACCTAGTAGTTGTCCTCTAAAAAGCACCAATTTTTGTTGAATGACCGTTGAAAAAATGTTGCGAGAAATCCAGGTGAGAATCTTTCTAAATCACGGTTAATGGCATTATAGTCTGCTCTTTTATAGTCGAATATTCGTTTTGTTGTTAGATTACGCGTACATGAAGGTGTGCGAACTGTAAATTCTAATAACGAGTGGTCACTGAAGCCATCAGTGATTAAAATGGCGCTAACTCTTTCAGGTGCTGTTGTGAGAACAAGGTCTAAGACGTTAGTAATGCGCGTTGGTTGGAGAACTAGTTGCTCAAAGGAAAAATCAAGGATGAGCTGTACAAAGTCCTTACATGCACGCGAATTGCCTCTCAAGCTAGGCCAATCTATATCCGGGAAATTAAAATCGCCAAGAATGAATATATCAGCTTTAGGGAATTTAGAACGAACAGCAGTAAGATTCTCACGCAAGTTAGAAACAAAGTTATCAGTGCTGTCAGGAGGCCTGTAACACACTCCGTAAAGTGACTTTGATAGTGTCGATGTTATACAAACCCACACTATCTCAATAGCGGAGGGTATCGGTACTATAAACGAAGTGATGTGTGTCTTTATTGCCAACAAGACCCACCTCCCCTTCGATTATGTCTGTCTCGGCGGCAAATGACATAGTCCTCCGTATCAGGAAAAACTTCGCTGTCATTCACGTCACTACAGAGCCAAGTTTCCGTTAGTGCCAAAATGTCACAGTTACTGTTTTCTAAGTACGATACGATTTCGGTGCGTTTAGAAATTATACTACGAATGTCAGTAAATGATAAAGCTAGGTACGATGGGTCAACGTGTGTATGTTTCGCAGCAGAGGGGTTGTCAGATGCGCATGTTATCGGGTTAAGTTCTAGCTATCGCGAAAGTGGTACCACAGAATCGGACGGGGAGTCATATCTGTAAGTAGTGTTATCTACTCGCAGTTTGTCGAGGGTTAACTTCAACGGCACGCTCCTGGTTTTTGCGAAGGCAATTAGCTTGCGTCGGGCGATGCGCGTTTGAAGGGAAATGTCTTCGCGAACGGCGAAATCCGTGCCTTTGAATTTGTAGCCATTTTCTATTATGCTTTGTTCATCTTTAAAAAATGTAGATTTAGAAATTATTGGGCCTGTTCTTCTCTCTTTTGAACTGGCCAAGGCAGGTGTGCGCGTTCTATTTGGGTGGGTTCGATGGCGATGCCAAGGTGCTCACTGCACAAGTTGATAACTTTTGATTCCGATGATGACCATGATTCGTTTCGATCATCAGAGATGCCAAAGAAGAGTAAATTACACCGACGAAGTCTATTTTCGGCATCCTCACAACGCATCTCTTTTGATTTAAGCTGCCTCCAGATAGCACGGGATTTTTCAGGAGACTCAGGTGAGGAGCTATTGCCAGAACTTTTAATCGATACGAGATCGCCCTCAACAGTCTGAAGCCTAACGGACAACCGCTTCAGTTGATCGTCGACAGATGTCTGCCAACTTTTAAGGGCTCGCAAGTCACTTCGAATTTCATCCTGACCAGTTTCGATACGTCGCAACGATTCCAAAATGATATCTAGATCACCGGGACCAGGATTTGATTCAACATCTCCAGAAAGAAGTAAGCGTACCCGACATATGAACAAGCACAACAAGTTCTTACAGCGTTTGATAGCAAGTGGCAGCTCGCTGGGACACGACACCACAAAAGACAGCGATTGCTCCTCTTCGGGCAAGAACAACGATTCAGCTAACTAACCTGTAACAGAAGCATTGGTGAACGCTCCATGTCAAAAACGGGGTCGTGCCCCAGCGGGGCGGCGCCGAATGATGGCTTATAAGCTGCGTATCCCGTGCTGATAGTGGCGGCAGCATGTCGTCTTGACATTCCAGGTTGCCAGCAGCAGGCAGGAATGAATCCCAGTTTTGGCGATGGCGGGCATTTCACGGAGTGATTAGTTCCTGGAATGATGACTGCTTCCTGAGTATAGCACATGATGCGGTAGACAAAGGCAAAGCCATCAGAAGAAGGTGCACCTGTAACAGAAGCATTGGTGAACGCTCCATGTCGAAAACGGTGACGTGCCCCCGAGTTTTTATGTCGTACCGTATATCGAGTTTGCACCTTTATCATCGCAAATTCAGCATCTTCATAAAACTGTTTTATTTCTTGATCATCGTGACTGGATTTTGGGGTGTAGGCTTGTGCAACTTTCATTCTATATCTCTTAATATGCTTGTTTACGAGGACTCCTACCCTCTCTATAATGCTGTATAATTCATAAATGTTTTTCTCTATGTCCTATGATTCTATTTCCAATAGAACCAGGGCAACACTTGACTTCAGCCAACCATGAGAACAGACTGGATTCAGGAAGGGATATTCTACGATGGTTCATATCCATGTCATCAATCAGGTAATCGCGAAATCGGTGGAGTACAAGCAACCTCTCTATATAGCTTTCATAGATTATGAAACGGCATTTGATTCAGTAGAGATAGCAGCAGTCAAAGAGGCAGTGCGTAATCAAGGAGTACCGGAGGCATACGTGAATATCTTGGCATATATCTACGAAGATTCCACAGCTACATTGGTTCTCCACAAGAAAAGTAAAAAAATACCTATCAAGAAAGGGGTCAGGCAAGCAGACACAAGCTCTCCAGACACAAGCTCTTAGACTGGGAAGGCTTAGGAATGATGATCAACGGCGAATACCTCAGCAAACTTCGGTTTGCGGTTGACATTGTCCTATTCAGCAACAATGGGGACGAATTGCAACAAATGCTTGAGGAATAATACACAGAAGACAAAGATAATGTTTAATAGTCTGGCAAGGGAACGAGAATTCAGAATCGCCAGTCAGCCTCTAGGGTCTCTAAAGGAGTACGTTTATCTAGGTCAATTACTTACAGGTGACCCTGATCATAAGAAGGAAATTTACAGAAGACCAAATTGGGTTTGAGTGCATGCGACAGATATTTCCAAATCCTGACTAGGAGCTTTCCACTGTCGTTGAAAAGAAAAGCCTAGAATAAATGCATTCTACCGGTGGTAACATATGGGGCAGAAACTTGGAGCTTAACGAAGAAGCTCGAGAACAATTTAAACTCTGCACGAAGAGCGATGGAAAGAAAAATGTTAGGTCTAACGTGAAGAAACAGAAACAGAGCGGAGTGGATCTGAGAGCAAACGAGGATAGCCGATACTCTAATTGACATTAAGAGAAACAACGGAGCTCGGCAGGCCATGTAATGCGTAGGATGAATAACACGTGGACCATTCAAATAACAGAATGTATACCAAGAGAATCGAAGCGCAGTCGAGGACGACAGAAAAATAGGTGGGGGATGAAGTTAGGAAATTTGCAGGCGCAAGTCGGAATCAGCGAACGCAAGACAGAGGTAATTGTAGATCGCAAGGAGAGCCCTTCGTCTTGCAGTGGACATAAATATAGGCTGATAATGATGATCACATAAGGCTCATCTTGTCGCGAATATTTGCTTCAGTATGTTCTTGTCCTTAGTCCCTAGGCAGCCTGCTCGAGCCTCAAATAGCAAAGCACTGTCCTTTGCATTTTCGTACATATTTTCCCTTCTAATTTATTTCTTTCCTTTCTTGTAAATCTGCATGGTCCTTCTTGGTTCCATTCTTTCCATCCGATTCGCTGTTTCTCTTTCTGTGACTTTCTTTTTTATGACTCCTGGACATCTATTTACACATTGAATTACTCCGTTCTTTGTGGCCAACTTTCTTGACCCCTTACTCTGTTTTGTGTCAACGCTTTTCAGCTACAGATAATTGTGCACTTTAGCCGCCGATTTATTATGATACATATTCCTGTTTTTTTTATTCGAAAGTAATTTTGTTCTCCGCTTCTCTGACATTAAAAGAGGCCCAAGCGATGCCACCCTGCACTGCTTAATTCGGCGTTTTTCTGGGGGCTCCCAAGGCCAACAGGCCTACTGATGTAAACTTCCAAACCGGACAAGATATCTGACTGTAAGCACAAAATGGCATTTGCAAGCGTTAGCGCTGGTACTATTACTCTTTTCCAGATTCCACGTCACGCCTCATATTTATCGTAACCCTAAAATGTTCTATGTTTCATTATTGCTCCATTTTGATTGCCCTTTATTTTCATATTCGCTTGGTGGATGCATGAGTATTTCCTTTATTTATCCATGCGCCGAGGTACTTATAGTGTTTGACTACGGCTAAGACTTGCTGTTTATTCGACACTAAATTATTACTTGCCTTTTCATTAAACATCATATTTCTCGATTTCTCTGTACTAAACTCAAGGCCTAGATTTCTCGCGGCGTGGCTACACATATTCCCAGTGGTGATGGCCACACTATTAGCACTGTGTCGTCCGCAAACATCAATCCGGGGACCTTGTGCTGCATGATTTGTCCATTTCACATGTAGGATAAATCAAACATTCATTCACTGTTTTCCGGTCGTGTTTCTATGGCCTTAATATAAAGCGTGAACAACAATGCAGACAAAGGACATCCTTGCATCAGTCTTTGATGGATTTACACCACTTCATTACATTTACTGCCTTCCCATACAATTTGTACTTGGTCGTCTCTATATATCTCACTCAGCAGTTCCACGAAATCGTCATGTATGCTTTCGGGCTTTCAGGCTTAAAGGTTGGTACATGACACAATCGCCACCTGGTGCCGAGTTGTTGGAACTGTTGAGAGATGTCTGAAGATCTGCGAGACTAAATTGTCAATTGTATGTCTCGTTTTGCACACATTTGCATTCTCGGAGCTGTCGCTCTGCGCGTTCTCTGAACTTCAGGAAGTGTTCGGTGCAGTGCGATGCACTAGATATATATTCAAAATGTTAGCCCAGAATGTCTGCTTTATCGTCCAGGCTATCGCCTTGTGTAATTAGCTGGGGCAGAGAGTGCGACTGACGGTCTTTTAAATTATTTTCTCTGTGCAACACTTTTGTCCCGTTCGTGTAAGAATTTATTCTGCCGAGGTATTTCTCCCAACTACCTATTCTAGTTCTAGCCTGTCAACGTGTTCTTCTGCCTTGAAACTTTCCTTGTTTGAAATGAATTATATTTTCAGCAGTTGGGGAGCAGCGAAGAAATCCCCAAGCATTGTTTTGTTTTTCGTTATTTGTTGCATTCGTCGTTCCACCATGGGATGCAACATTTATTGGCTAGCCATTAGTTTGCTGGTTGCATTTTGTCGCACTGTCATTTATGAAACCCGTTAGGTAAGTCACAGCATCGTCTATAAAACCAGCAATTCCATCGCCACCTAAATATGAGATTTCCCGAAAGAGTAGCAAATTAGCTGAGTAAACCTTTCATCCGGAAACCTATGGGAAGCGTTCATCCCGTTTTGTGTTAAAACTATTTGTAAGTATTGACTTTCAAAGAGGTTTAAAACGCTCCCAGACTCATGGTACGGTATTAGAATACTATACACTTTCCTTAAATCGACTGAGGAGTTCGTTCTGTGCAAGTACACACTTGAGGAAAAGAGGAATTCTCTATTCAGTTCCCTCTTCCATCGCAATGAGAGCTTCCTCACAAAGTCTTATGAACACTTAAATTTCTGACGACTACGTAAGGCTCAGGAAGTGCGGCAATGTAGACTTAAAATTCAGTTTTATGAAGTTGATAATTAGAAAGGATTGATATAACGGTGATACTGACTACATCTTATGAAACAACACCGCTTGGACTGCAAGTGCTTCTAGTGGTGTACACTTTTGTCCCCTATAATAGCCACACCGGCCGATCACGCGACAGTGTCATCGCGGTATTTACGAAAAACAGCATATGTCAGAGAAAATTTGTTTGCTTATGTTTAAGGTTTGTTTCGTGAATACACAGCACGCTGGGACTAAATTAGGGAACGAGCTCTTTGTCGTGATCACGATTCCTAAGAAGCCTTCTGACGTTTGATTGGACTGTTTCGGTGTCCATAATATAAAAAAAGAATTGTGTGCTCTTTGTTTCAGAAAAGAAAGCTAGCTTACAGAGGCCTTTTGGGGCCATATGATGCGGGGTTTTTATTTTTTGTCGTGGTCGAGAGATTTTCGTTGCTCCTAAGGCACCAACTGCACAGTTTGGCTGGGAGTCGCGTCAATCGCGTCTTGCGGGACGCTGGACACCCGCTCATGCGAGCGGTTTTATCGCGGGGAAGGCCTCGTCTCGAGAGACGATCTTATGTATGGCACGAGCCGGCAGGTCAACTTACCTCTCTTGGATGGTGGCGCCGCGTTAACTGCAGCCGCCGAGGGGCCTATTGGCGTTGCCGCATGCACTCTGCAAGCGGGTCCCCGGAAGCCGTCGTGACGATGCTCCTTGATGCGCAACTAGGCAAAGCTCATTCTTCGGCACGTGCGACACCCGTCTTCGTGCCTCCTTGGTTGATATTGCCGCGCCTGTACTCCGATGAAGAGGACTATACGAGCAGGCATGCACGTTTCTATCAAGGCGCGGCGAAGAAGAAGTCGCAGTAGCGCGCTGTATTAAAAAGGCGACCTGCTGCTATCCCTCTTGATAAGGGCTGTGCAACCTCTGTTTTTGACGTTGCGGCAATATGTTCTCCCTAACTTTAATTGTTAGAGTTTCTTTTTCCAGGATGGGCAGGGTCGTGAGCAGGTAGCATGCTCACCGTCACAGCTGGCAGAGTGAGGAGCGTTCTCGCATGTTTCAGCTGGATGTTTCTCTAGTGTTTCTGACATCACCAATCAGTTAAAAACATAACGTCATGGTGCGAAGATACCGAAAACAGAATGCGACGTTCCAATATCCTTGTCTTTGGTACTGAAGATGGCGAGAAGGATGACGGCGTCTGAATTGAAAATTCAAAATTTGTGTTCCCAAAACTTGACCTTGCGCTGACTAGTCCGCAATTCGATAGGGTACATAGATCGGGTCTTTTTGTTCCAAATACGTGTCGGCCTATTATAGCCAAGATGACTTCCTTCAAAGACAAGCAAAGCGTTCTGGGCTCTGCCCAAAAACGAAAGTGCTGTACATTTTCAGAAAAATAAGAGATGACTTTTCGCTTTCGATATGACAGGCCAAAAAAATTACTATAATTCGCCTGTGCACGAGCTAAACCTTCTAAGTTATCGCTCGATAAGCTTCGAATCGATAGAGCGACATATGTTTTTGACTCCTCAAATAACTCTGTTGTTTTATCTCCACAATAGCTAGGCCGAAGGGGTAACACACGCGTTTGCAAACAACCTTCCAAACGTGCCATCGTTCTTTCACTATCAGTGTCGTTCAATAACATAAGAAGCATTCTGCCTAAGTGTGATCAGGTCTCCTCATTTCTTGATGACAGCCAATCAGACGTCCTAATATTGACAAAGACTTGGTTGCACCCCAACATCGGGAATAATCAGTTACTGTTTAATAGAGCCAGTACCGTTCATCGACGTGGTCGCACACAGAAAAGGGGTGCAGGGGTACTGATAGCCTTGAAGAATTCCCATCTCTCACTATTGACACAAATTCTAATCTAGAAATAATATGGGCTATTTGCAGGGCTCACGCTGTTAACCTACTAATAGGCGTTTGTTATCGTCCACCTTACGCAAGTGATTTGCTCCTAGAGGACTTACAAAACAGTATTTTTGCTGCAACCAAGAACTGTCTTACAAATCACGTTTATCTTTTTCGGAGATTTTAATTTTCCAAACATTGACTGGAACGTTTTGACATCGCCCTGCCATACTTCAAGAGAATTAGTTAACCTGTCGTTGAATTTTACCTTTTCGCAGGTGGTAAATGAATCTACACGTGGCACTAATATTCTAGATTGAGTGCTAACCACAGTTCCTCATACGATAAGCCCAATTGAGCACAGGAATGGTTTTAGTGACCACAGTCTACTTCAATTGACTATCCTCAAACTGGTACCAAAAATAGGATCTATAGCTAATAAATTCATTCGTAACTACAATAAAGCATACTATAACAGCTTGAACAAGGAATTGGCGGTGTTTTTCCATCAGTATTTTATACCATCTTTTATGTTGCAGTCTGTGGATGAAAGTGGCTAGCTTTCAAGCATAAGATGTTAGATTTAGTTGACAAGTATGTGCCTATTATTTCAATTTCACATGATAACAAATATGCTTGGTTCAACTCGTCACTGCGCCGAACAAAAAGAAATGGATTTATACAGCTGCCAAGCGTTCACCCAGCCCGTCTTCCTGGGACAAGTACAAGGCATGCCTGAAAGAATATTCTTCAGCTATGTGCGCAGCTAAAGACAAATACTACTCATGTGACCTTTCCTCCCTTTTACACTCAAACCCAAGAAAGTTTTGGAAACCATATCGCCTGATAGTACACCGCAGCAAATTTGTCTCATCAATTATAACAACGTTCATTTACGGACGAGCAGTGCTCATCTGAGTTCAACCATTTTTTTCATCAGTATTTGCGAAGGAAGATTGTCTCAACGTGCCCTTGGCTCCGGAACTAGATTATCCATATATGTAACACATAACGGTTTCTGCTGAAGGCATTGCATGTCTTATAAATAACCTCAAACTATCTACGTCAACCGGTAAAGATAATATCAACCTAAAATATTAAAAAATACCCTACCCCTACCTAGTGAAATTTTGTGCTACATATTTGGGCAATCATTGTCGACCGGTCAATGATCTGAACACTGGAAGGTGCCTAAGGTAATTCCAGTATTCAAAGCAGGAAGCAAAAAAGTACCGATAACTGCCGCCCTATTTCCCTAACATGCATTTCATGTAAGATGCTGGAGCATATTATCGCATCGCACGTCTACAGCCACCTGGAGTCTAATCATTTCTTTTTCATTAATCAGCATTGCTTTAGAAAAAATCCTGTCATGCGTAATTGCTTGAGTTCACAACCGACTTGCACTTTAACATGGACAATCACTTACAAACTGACAGTATTTTTCTTCATTTTTCCAAAGCAATTGTTGCTCATTGCAGGTTGTTTTCAAAATTAAATTTCCTTGGACCAGACTCTGCTAATTTATCTTGGATTTTAAATGTATTATCATTTCTTAAGAAATTTACAGTTATTAATAATTGTGCTTCTTCTCTGGCTGATGTAACATCAGGAGTCCCTCAGGGCAGCGTCCTAGGCCTTCTACTTTTCCTAATTTACTTAAGTGATCTGCCCCATAACATTTCTTCAAGTATAACACTATTCTTTGTTGATTGTATTGTTTGCAGAAAAATACGTTGTCCAGATGATCATGTTATTCTGCAAAATAACTTAAACATGTGGTGTAGTAAATAACATGTGGTGTAGTAAATGGCAAATGGTTCTAAACTCGGGCAAATGCAAACTCGTTTGTTTCAGTCGCAAACAATCCAACCCAGATTTTCTCTACTATTTAAATACTCTGCCATAAATCGTGTTCACTCATACAAGTATCTAGGAATATACCTGACTGACAATCTTTCATAGTCCCCCCACATTACTGCTACCTCTGCTAAAGCGTCCAAAACGCATGGCTACACTCGGCGCAATCTGCGTAAATCGCCAACGAACGCATGCAAGTTGGAATCCCTAATGTTCATTCGCCCACAGTTGGAATTCGCGTCATCGATCTGGTCCCCCCACCAAGATTACTTAATCTCTAACTTAGAACGCGGTACAAAACCGGGCTGCACGGTTCATTTATGGAAATTATGACCGCAAGTATAGCATTACGAAAATTACGCGTAAACTTGAGAATTCACTGCACCCTCTTGAAATTCGTCGTTCTGCTTCCCTTTTATGCTTGATTCATGGATACATTAACCACACCAGGCCACCTGTCTTACCCTTGGAAACTCCATTGCGCATGTCTCGACGGCTCCATAATCACGTTAACACCAAGCGTATCTTTGTTAAGGCACAAGCGTTTAACTCATCAGCGTTGCCGCGTGCCATTTCACTTTGGAACGATCTTCCTGGCTATATCGCCTCGATTACAGATCGCGGAGCATTCCATAACCGTCTGCATGAACATTTCATGCCCGCGTAGTAAGTGTTCAATACTTGTCGAATACCATATTTACTTGTTTCGGACATGTTCCCGCCTGTTTTTCTTTTTCATTGTTGACATTAATTTTATGTTAAGCATTGTATACCTTGTTTTAATCTATCTGTATTCTCAATTGAGAATGAGCATTGTGATTTTATTAAGCGTTTTGTAGGCACTCGTGCTCTTATTTGTTGCGTGTTTTGATGCCTTGTAATTCCACGGTCACTTTGCTATTTACCGCATATATGTGTAATATCATTTTTCCTGTATTTGTCGCCACATGTTATATTATAATTAACTGTGTAAAGCCTCCCTTACATTATGCTCAGATGAGGAGCCTGTAAGGTACTGTAAATAAATGAATAAATAAATAAATAAATCATGACACTACATTTGGCGCAAGTCAATCGGCCTCGGCAGTTCTGTGAACTGTAGCCAAACCTGTGGCTTTTTAATCATCGGATGGCATTGGGGATATACGGCCTTACCCGGATCTTTACGTAGCCTGTGTCGATAATCTCGAGTATCACACTTCACCTGAATGTTAGAATTAGATGCTTAGTTGGAATCAACGTTACTAGGATAGCTTCAGTTGTAAAACTCTCCGCCCGTGCGCTTACCGCCGCTGTTGCCACTCCTTGGGAAGCCGCCAGATGGAGGCACCGTTCCATCGCGCTCCACTGCAGACGCCTCGCCGCATGCGCGAGCTCGTGCGGACGGGCTGCTTGCGCGTGTTTCACGCTGTCTGGTATTCTCCCTAAAGTCCGAATTAGTGATACCAAGCGAAATCGGTATCCACCTCCAGTGATAACATATATAGGGCTAGTTAGTTCATACTGAAAGAACGGTAAACTACATGATAGGAACAAACACATACGACGAAGCGCAGAAGCTGCTTTTTTAAGTGTCGTGATTTTCTTCCTGCCGCCTAAACCTTTCACGCAGTTTACTTTTCCCATACAGCAGCTTGACACGTTTTCTCGCTGCTTTTACTTGCTTAACGCTTTGGTCTGCGACAGTTATAAGCCAGCTAGCGAGACAAAATTGGTTATCCACAAGAATCACAGCCCAACTTTCTTGTAAACCAATGAATGCTTTATTAAAGAAAACGAAGTAAAAACCAACTGTATGCCCCTATATATAGCTAAGACTTAAACTGTGAGAAGGGACACAATCTAGGCAAATGATTTGGGCCTACGTGGAAACCAACTCCACCTACAGAAGCTTGGCACGTTTCCTCGCTGCCTTCACTTCAAGACTGGATCCCCGCTGCTGCTCCCGGAACCTTGCCTAAGAATGCATTTTTATGCAAGATATACGTTTATGCCTGCGCGTGACTAAATAGAAATTAGCGTAGCTTGCACAAGCGGCGCAAACCTAAAGAAACAGCGGAGCTGATCGGCACCTAGCTGGTCCTGGCTTCATACGGGTTAAGCTTTTCTGGAATTTATTGGTTATTGATCGATTAACTATTGATTGGCTATCGCAAAGTATTGGCCGCGTATTTCGGCTAGGCTAATCACTACCAATCATCCCCAGCATTTTGCGGAAGTTATTGATTATTGATCGATTATCGATTAGCTATTGATAGGCTATCGCAAGGTATTGGCCACGTATTTGGGCTAGGCTAAGCACTACCAAGTCATCTCCAGCATTTGCCGGAATTGGGCCTACGTGGAAACCAACTCCACCTACAGATTCTTGGCACGTTTCCTCGCACTGTATCATCCAACACGACTCAGCGTATACTCTGACAGATCTTCTAAGATGGCCCAGAACAGGTCACCAAACGTCTCTCTTCGTTTGCGTTTTCCCCCCCGGTTGATTCGACCGATACGAAGGAAGGTTCGGGAACACTTTCGGCACCGCACCCTCAGCACGAGTCTACTTGTCTCGTGGCACCTCAACCGTCTGTCCATTGAAAATATGCACAAACACTTAAAGATGTCCTGCTCATGAAAGTGTAAATCACACACCATGGATTTCGCAGAGAGTTCCCGGTTGGAACGAGGAATCTCACTGTTCAACACCGAGCGAAGTGTCGCATTGCTGGGAGCACACAAGAAGTGGCGCGCCGAACTGTCGACATCGTTCGATCGCAGCTTGTTGCAGTCAGGAACGCATCACGTCGGCATCGTCTGCTAATATCCTTAAAAAAATGTGGCGAAGGCTACAGTTTCGCGGATGACATGCTTCTTGAAATCCGCCGTCAACAACCAACCACAGAATACACCAACGCTGCACTGCGTGTTTCGTCCGGCCAGTTCGCGTTGCCGGCTAGTGGGGAAGTGAAGCTGGGTGCGACCGCAGCGCTATGAAGGCGCGGGCGGGTGGCGGTTCCGCGCAACGCCGCTGAGTTTTACATCTGAAGCCAGTCTAGTAACGTTGGTTGGAATCTCCTTTTCCATCACGCCTCATCGTAATTCGTTTGACAACGATGACATTCCGGTCACTCCAACAATCTAATAGTTCAGTCTCGGTTAGCTCCACCAGATCGTAATCGGAAATGAAACCACTCGTGGTGTTCATGGTATGGTGCGTAGTCACGCTCACTCGAACGTCCACAACACACTCAAGGTTAGGAAGTTTCTCATGTTGCTTTTTATCCCGGAGTTACAGGAGGAGATCACGACTTGCCTACTTGGAAAGGTTAAAACCTGGGCCAAAACCTTCAGTCAGTGATTTCGCAACCAGAAAGGGTGGGATCACTTTAGGCGCCTCTTCTATTTTCTCAGAATGTATAACATGAAATCGTGGCAAATTGCCAATTTGTAGGCAAACAATCTTGAAGACTTCGATAAGCCGTCGTTAGGGAGTGGGCGAAAAAAAAACTACTTTTCACAATCCCAGATGGAATTTTCTGGTCCAGCGCCAGTCACTCACCATGCAGCCTGACTTGCGGACGCTGCAAGGACCTGGAAACAACTGCTCCTACAAACGCCAGCTGTACGCCACCACTATGATCAAACATGAATAACCAAGGGTGGTTATGTCGCGCAAGGTTAGCGCTTGCTGCCCAGAAAACCAGAAGCACTCGTAAAAGGAGATAAGTCAGGACAGCAACGATTGCAAGTGAGAGAGAAAGGCGAAGATTGAAGAGGATTGCAGGAAAAGGCAACTACCGGCTTCTTCCGGGTGCCGTCTACGTGAAGCCGAGGCCAAAGGGGCGTGTGGCTCCGTGATGGGGCCTTAAAAATTCAAAAACCCGGCATTGGCTCAACGCCTAGGATCCTCCCTTTTCCGGATACAGCTAAGTCGCACACGGTTAAATGCGTGACGGTCCGACCCCCATGTGCTCGTGTGCGTGGTATCGCAACACACCAAACGCCTGCTGACGATGACGCTCCTGCGGGGGGCCATGGCGTTGTGGTGAGGCTTTGTATATTTGAAAGTTGTATGCTAAATCTGTTCGATTCATATTGTTATTTGACCTTGTTGTGCAAATAATTCGTTTAATTCGCATTTGCCTTGTCTGCGAAACGCACATACGGAAAAAGCAGAATTGCCGCTGTAAAGATGAAGAAATGCACTTGGGCTCGGGCGCTCGCACACCGGGCGCTAGGGGGCGAACGAGGAGAAGACGAGGACGAAACAGAATATAGAACAGCCGGCCCAGGACCGGACGCTGTTTCTGTCTGTTGTTTTACAATGGCGCATTCGACGAAAGTCCAGCCTTGAGGCGCTCCAGCCTTAAGTACCGCACTACGGAGGCCTAGCGTCCTCCTGCATCTCGCCACCCTGCAGGGTCCTTCCGGCGAGAAGACGCCGTCAACGCTTCCCTTGTCATGGATGCCGTACCTGGGACTACTTCGATTTCCGAGCCGCCAAGGCATGCCGTCCACGCTGCCTTAGACATGTATTCTCGCCGTCATGGGTGCCTCCTGCGGCCAGGGAACGCCGTCCATGTTTCCCATGCTCTGGATCTCTGCCACACGACATCATCGATAACTAAGCCAACAAGGGATGCCGTTCACTCTCCCCTGGCCATGCTTACGGCTACAGTGAGTACCGCGGCCGCCACTAGCTCTGGCTTAACGGATGCCGTTCACGCTCCCTTGGCCACCGGATCCGTTGGCCCGAGTACTGCGGCCACTGCCGCTGCCTCAGGGTGCGCGGATTCCGTCCCTGGCTGAACGGGCGGCTCGACCGGCAGCTTAACCGACGTCATGCGAGCCATCTCGCTGCTGTCACAGCAGCTGGACTACATCGTTTCAGCCACTTCCGGTTTTCCTCTAGCAGCCTTTCCGTCACCTGCTGCCTTGGAACTGCCAGAGTTTCATGGATTTCAGAATGACACCATTCTGTGGGTGCAAGCATCCAATGCGCTCGGCGCACGCCATGCCTGGCCCGACAGCACCATATGGCTGGTTGCAGCGGGGCGACTTCGAGGTGCCGCTAAGGCATGGGAAAACTACGAAGGCATCAAACAGTCGTCCTGGCCTGAATGGAGTGCAGCTATAATAGCTGCTTGCGGCCAGCTACCTTCTGTTTGCGGTGAGTCCAACCAGCGAAGTTCTGCGCACAGCGCTCCGGCGAGCCACTGTTTCGATTCCGCGGCAGGTGCACCCAGCAACGCGTCGACAGAGTGGTCCGCAGCCTGCCTCGCCGCAGACGCCGGCTCACCGGGGGTCGCCGTCTGCTTCACACCAGACGATGGGAAGGGCATGCTGACCAGCGCTTCCGCAAGTATCCCGCTTCCAATAGAACCACCTAGTAAGCGCCTGCTCCCTTATGCCTGCGCTGCCCCTACATTTCCAAGCATCAGCTGCGGCTCGTCATCATCGAAGATCGCGGCTGAGAACCAACGGTTCAGCAACAAAGGCCGCAAGTCGGGCCCTCCGCCGCCACCGCATCAATCACAGGCCTCCGGCTGTGAATCCATGTGGGCGTCCTCCACAATCCATAGCGAACCCGGCAGCAAGGCCTCCAAAAAAGTGGATGAAGCTGCATCAGCAGCATCGTCGGTAACAGAGGCCTGCGGCGACTACGCGGGTGATGTACAGTACTGCGACCCTTGGGACACCGGCCCAGCCGCCGTGGCTCTGCGGCTGCTGAGGGCCGAAGAGCAGCGCAACAAGAGCTCCACTGCGGCACATGCACCCCTGCTGCAGGGAGGGCACCGCCCGCCGACGAGATGGCCCGCCTGCGGCACATCTACGAGACGGCATTTGACTTGTGTGTCAAGCAGCGAGTTCCGGACCAGGGCCTAGACCGAATGGCCCAGAGCCCTGTCCTACTCTTCCCTGGGCTGCAGCAGCAGCCGCCTGCAGGCCTCCTCCATCCGGTGCCGTCGTCGTCCTCGTCAGTTGTGACAGGTCGCAGGGGAGGCATCACAGGACAGCCTTCAGTGTGGGATGCCTGTTGCCCGGGGCCACCACCGCAACAGGGAAGTGATGGCGGCACTTCGGCATCTTCTGGTGTGCAGCAGTGGCCAGCACCGGCACCTCGTGGTTCCAGCAGCGGCGGCGGTGGTGTCAAGGTGCGCCCTTCAGAGTCGGTGCGGCGCCCGGGGCATGGTGGCCACCGCAGTGGGGGGAGGGGGGTAGCCGATAGCCCTGGCGCCTGTACTGTTCTGTGGGTTCCGATCTACGTTCTCTGACAATGTGTCGTCGTTGGTCGTCGTTGGTCGTTGGCACGTAAAACCTACGAATTTAGTTTATTGTACTGTTCGTTCACTCGCGATCGGCAAAGACTGGCTCAAGATAATTATATCCTTTTTCCAAATGCTGCAACTTAAATTCCTAGTTGTACAGGCAACAAATAGGGCCGCACGTTACTTGCCTTTTGTGTGGTGGCAATCCGTATTTAATGTAAGCTGTGGTCATCGCATACGTCGGTAAGCGGCAGATCGCAAAGCAGCTGCACAAGACGCGCGCGTTATGTTTGTTGCTTGGCCATGCTTTCTGGGTTCACAATATCCAAGCATGCTTTAAAGTAATTGCCACCTTGAACATTCTTCCTGCTTCACTCTTTCCGCCAAGAATCTTCGTTTCGTGTAGTAGCCGGCCATCGGTGTGAGCTTACTTTTGCTGCGGCGGGGCATTCACCCGACGAGAAACTAGATTTGCTTTGGTAGGGCATGTATTGCTAATTCTTGCGCTCGGGCTGCTGGTCCCAAGGTAATCGCTGGTTACCGTGACCTGGGTTCATTTCGCGGAGCAGTTTGTACGAGTGATTTCTCATGCCCAGTGAAAAGATAATATGTAACTCAATAATGTAATGAGTTGCCATGACTCTAGCATTGAATAAGGCATGATATACATTAAATATTTATACAGCGTGATATAAGGCATTATGCACATATGTAGTACTTACATCGTTAATAAAATTTTATTGGCTTATTGGTCCCTAATGCATGTGTTTTTTCTGTTCCGACAGTGCTGATGCCACTCCCACGGAGCCAAATTGAGAGCAGCCGCGTGTGCGCGCCCAGCGACCAACGAAACCAACCGCAATCGTCACCGTCTCTGCACATCTCTGCAAGCATGCATGACCGCTTTGTGGCTGCACCATAGAGAAATAAAAGTGACTAAATGACTGAACTCGGGTGTGTACCTCTAACTCGATGTCGTATACAATCTTGTTGGACACCTCCGACACGCACTTGGCTTTCACTGTCACATCACCGCCAACAATTTTTCAACACCACACACGTGTAGAAGCAGACGCTCCTCTTTCTTGAGGTTGCTGCCACGAAAAAAACTGTTGGCGTCGGCAACGGTCTTGAAATCGCACTGCAGTCTTTGCATCGCTGTTCAGCAAGCTGGCGATCTGCCGCCGTCGAAAACGGAGCGCCGTGAGCACGAGCAGCGAAGGAAAGCGTGGGCGAAATAATGTAAACAAAGCGGAGACGGCATCGCGGAGCGACCACGCTGCTTGAAATTTCCACATTGGGGGCGCTGTCAGGAGGCGCAGCAGCGCCTTTAGGCGATCGTTTTCTCGTCTATTGACCCTTTTCGCGGCGATCCTGTGGGCAGTGCCATGTTTGATCACGTGGTGACGCGTCCATTGCTTGCCTCAACTGCCTCCGTTGCCTCCTTGTTTACAATGGAAGTGTATGACGCCGGCGCGGCTTAGAAAACCTCTGTTTTCGGAGATATCGTAGACTGTGACTAGGTGGACGACACGAAGCTTTGATCACAGCGTCAGATAACATGCAAAAGCGCTTTCGGAGCTGATTAAGCTATGCCCAAACGGCGCAAGCAGCGTATATGGTGCTTGTTCTAAAAGCGGGGCTAAATATGTATTCCAAGCTATCCGAGCTTTGCGATTATGAATTCAGTCAGGATTAGTGTGCTTTGCTCTTTGTTCTTTATTCGGCAAATATTTTGAAGCAGTGGCTTGCCAGTTTATGACTCAGTAAAGTTCCTCGGTGCGGCCACTATCTGATCATTTTCTGCGTAATCGATCGCCGGTGTGCTCAGTTCCGATAGATTTGTTCTTGCTGCGCACAAGGCTTGCAATGTAGCTGTCTTGTACATTGTAATACCTTGTAGCATATATCCTACTCTATATATATTACAGCTAGTAACTCGCTCACTCTTGGGGACCGTCACGAAACATTCAGCTTCGACCATTCGTGCGCCATAGGTGTAGTCCATCATTTATTGTGCGTATACAGTGTGCATATATTCAAGTGTGCGCCCATTCACTTATTCTTGATACGTCGGCGATAGAGTGGGCGTAAGTTTTCCTGCCATTTGGGACAGATGTTTATAGATAACGTGAGCGAAACTTACTATGACAGGAGGCGGCGCTACTTCTTTTGTCATTGTTAACGAGTGGTACTCACTCTTGCCGACGTTCTGGGGATGAAGCCCTTTCTTTGAAGGTTAGGGATACAATGCTGGCGGATGAGCAAATTTCGGTATCCTCTAGGAAAGCCGTACATCACGAAGTGCCGGTGATACGTTCGGACAGTTGCAGCAGCGGTCCGCGAACTTTGCCACAAAGATTAATTCTATTCGTTAACATGCCAGTCACTATTTTTGCAGCCAACTACTGTACACGTCTTCAATCCACATGATTCAATCTAGCATGATTGGAGCAGTGTGTTAGCGAAAACACAGTTGCATTTCCTACAGCTGATCGCACAGAAGCAAGGTAGAAGCGCTAATGGTTTCGTATTCGTGCGCGGTCGCTGAGGAGAGGTATGGCGCGCCGCCATGAGCGCCATCTCGTTTCTCTAAAACAAACTGCTCCGCGAAAAGGGTCAATATCGAGCGTACAGGCGCAGCCAACGTAACCGGCGGCTTCCGACGCGCCCCGACGGGCCCGGCGCTGAATTGGCTCCTGACCCATTCGGGCGTTGGTCGCGCCGACTGCGCCGACCACAATGCATTTCGCGCGAAGAAATAAAGGCGCCCACGCCGCTTCGCCGATGGTTTAAAGCGGCGCGCGGGCTTGGGATCGTTCTGCGCATGCCCCGAAGATAACAGCTGACGGCGCGCGTGTCGGAGTATAGAGGAGATGGCGTTTCGGCTGGCGCAGCGCAACCGGCGTAGCGTGGCTATCCGCGAACGACGCTGGCCCGCGCGCCGATAACGTCAGACTATAAACGGGCCCTTAAAAGAGCTTCCGGGGCCCACCAAAGATGTGTTCTGTGCAAGCATGATGTCGCTGTTGTTGATGTAAAGGGCTGACCATCACGGCAGCACGGACATTTGTTACGACGGGTTGTGCAAAAAACGATTGCCGTAGTCGAATGTGAATGTGTATACACAAAAAAATGCAAATAAAAATGGCTATATTTGGCTACGAAATATTTCGCACTTCTTTTCTGTTTGGCTACATTTGGGCTACAACTTCTCTAGCTTTTGGCTACGCCGCCTCGTCGGACCTGGCAACACTGCTATGGCAGCAGCCACTATGACACCCACCGTCGCCTGCAGCAGTCGTACTGCAAGCCATCGTGCCACCGCCCTTCTGTCTGAGAGCTGGCTGGAATCGTACGAAAGTGTGTCTGCGTTCAGTTGCTGGGACGGCGAACACAAGCTAAGACATGCGCAGGTTTCCCATGTGTAACTTCGTAAATACTTCTACAAACGTCATACGCAAGGAAAGTGTCGAAGGTCTGCTAGAAGTCCCAGCACAGCTGCCCAATGAGCGCATCACAATCTTTAGGGAGGAGATGATTCACCTGTTTTGCCACGCCGACCCCGGTTTGGCATGCCAAAACAGGCGGGTTGATATGCAACTCGCCAAGGATGGCCGCTGAATTTGTTTAGGATGCCGTAACTATCGAGAATACATTTTATATGCGGATTAGTCAATAAAACCACCGTACGCTCATTACAAGCACCGAAGCTCAGGCACTAGGCACCGACAACTTAAGCGAGACCATCAGAGCAATCGTGCGGGAGGCGCTACAAAGCCTGTTCCCAAAGTCGCGGGCTCTGGTGTCATCGATTGCTGAACTCCTCAATCCCGAAATTCAGTGATCATTGGCAGATACTGAAGTGCAACCCGAATTGCCGCAGCCTGAGCCCGAACTGATGACCTACGCTGCCGTGTGAAGTTCCCGCTCTGCGCCCGCGCCAGGGCTCCGTAACTACACAATTCAGTTGCCAGCCGCCGCAGCCCGCATACCAACTGAAGGAAGACAGAAGTATAGTGCGGAGCCGACCAATACCAGCTCTACTATCACGGCAGAGAAGCAGGCCACCTCTACCACCGGTGCCGGTGCAGCGAGATGTGTCTACGTGAGTTCGCCGTCAACCCGCCGCGTGCACAGCAACACGAACTTCCTCGTGAAATCGGTGACTACCTTGCAGCAACGTAGTGCAGACCTCGAAGACGTTCTAGTTCGTCATCGCCATGGTGCTTGCTGTCGCCCCAGTGCCGAATGTACGCCTACAATAGCCCAATTAATTGCGTTCCACTAGCCCTTATCCAAAAAAATGAAAGTAGCAAACGATGGACGTGAGGCTGCTGTTTGTCAAAACGCCGTCAAAAAAAAAAAAAAAAACCTGCAAGGACTACCTTCGCGGGGTAGTAAGGTCACACCACCATTCAGACAAAGCCCCCAAGAAATGAAAATACCGCTTACAGAAGATTTAACAAAGTGAAGTAACTGCAGCGGGAATATTTGACGCAGTGGTGACCCACGCCGCAACCTATCTGTGATGCAAGACCAAGAACTTCAGATTTCGACGTGCTTCAAGACGGTGAAACAGTCGCCTCGATAGTAGACACGATATCCGACTACCCGGTAATCAGCGGATCCTTCGCCGCCAAGTTAAAGAAAGTTAGGACTACATGCAACTGCGCTCAAATCCTGACAGCTAGCGGTTACCTAATGGGCCGACTACACTTATCCTGCGAGCTTCGTTATTCGGCGACAGTGCTCACGGGACATAATCCTCAGCATGAACTTTCTGGCGCAACGTGACACAGTCGTCCACGTAAAGTTCAAGGTGATAGCGCTGTCCACAGACCAAGTGAAACCACAGGGTACGAGTTCCAGTTACTGTGCCTTGAACGTACTCGACGATCAAGTCAGTATCCCGCCTCACTTCAATGTGTTCATTTCCGTCGGCCCTGAAACACCCGTGCACGTGCAAGGTGTCTTCGAGAGCAACCAACACCTGCTGTTCGACCGTGAAACTGGCGTCGCAAGGGCAATCGTTCAATTGTATAGAAGAAAGTCCAAAGTAATTGTAATACACTTCAGACACGTATATCAACACATCAGCACTGCCTGAAAATCGCATACAGGTGAGGAGGTACGGCAGACAGCAATTCGTTTATCTTGTATTACACCTTACCTACCTCGATGGTCCAGGTTGCGTAACCAATTTTTTAAATAATCCGAGTTTTACCAGGCATAAACAATAACAGGTCCATGTTTTCCCGAATAATATAACGATTGCTTTTCGTCGTCATAATTATTCGACAAAGAAGACAAGGTAAACATCCCATATTAACTGACGAATGCACTCGGCCACTCCGTGAAAGTGCGCAACCGAGTTTCAAGACGAGAGCGAGAGGACATAATAGGACAAGTAGACGAAATGCTGCACGTCGAAATGATACAGTCGTCCAAGAGTCCCAGGGCGTCTACTGTAGTACTGGTGAAACAGGATGTAACGCTGGGTTTCGTTATCGAATATCACTTTTTAAACGTAGTCACGAAGAAGGACGTATACCCCATCCCATGGACAGCCGACGCATTCGAGCGGCTCTGTAATTGCAAGTATTTTGCGCTCGTGGATCTTAAGACAGGCTACCAGTGAATCCTAGTCGATGAGAGAGAACGCAAAAGAGCCGTCTCTATTTTGTCAGCCAGCCTTTTTGAATGCAAGGTCATGCCATTCGGACATTTCCCGGCACCTTCAGCATTTCAGCGTGCGATGTAGATGGTGCGGGCAGGCCAGAAGTGGCAGAACTGTCTCGTCTGCCTGGATGACGTCATCGTCTTTCCGCTAATTTCGGCGATCTACTGAGACGGCTTGAAACGATGCAAGTGGCAATCGAGTAATCCATGCTCACACTGAAGTCACAGAGAGAAGGAAAGGCAAGACAGGCTAACCTAGCCATAAAAGTTGCGCTTGACGTACTTTTCTGGCTTTGTTAGACTCCCTTGCCTTTCCTTCTCGTTCTCGTAGCACCTCCGCGCATCTGACTCTCCTCACAAGATCACATGTCGAGTTTAATGGGAAAAATAGCAGGTCGAAGCATTTGAAGAACTGAAAGAACGCCTGCAGTCACAATCGTTACTTCCGTACTTTGGCGAAGACGCACGTACCAAAATCCGCGCCAACGCAGTTAGCAAACGGTTCGGCGTCATGTTAACCCAAATAAAAGATGGATTTGAAAGGGTAATAGTTTTCGCTATCCGGCGGCTGTCCAGAGCGAAAGTAAATGTTTCTACAACCGCAAAAATTAAGTACCCTGGAACATTTGGCCTACGACAGAATTTCGGCCTTCCTGATGTGGCAGGCGTTTCACAGTCGTAAGCGACAACCTAGCGTTGTTTTTCCTGGCTAATTTAGGGGCTCTTTAGCTCACCTCACACAGTGAACTGACAGACTCCAATAATTCAATACCGCTATGAACTACAAGTTCATGGGACAACAGCCTTGCTTGAGAAGGCGAGAAAGCTGCGCCTTAAGAACAGCGACTTTGGCAATAAATCAGCGTCGCCTATCTATGTGAATGAGCACTTATGTCCAACACTGAAACGTCTTCTCGGAATGGCTGTGACTAAAAAGCTGGAAAGCGGGTGGAAATACGTATGGTGCCGTTATGGGAAGATCTTTGCTAAAAAATCGGATGGCTCAGAGACACTTGCCATAAGGCAGAAGCACGATCTGGACAAGATCCAATGAACAGCTCTGCATATTTATCGAGTACACTCCGAAATGGAGCAATACGAAGACAGCGGATTACGGCGGCACATTAGTAAGAAAAGCCATATTATAACAGAAGGTGTTGAAACCAATCGGATAGTACTAAATCTAACGCGAATCCGCAAAATGAGGTGTAAACCTCACATTATTCTTTTATTATATTTTGTAGAAACATGCTATAACGAACATGGATTCTGTTCTTGGCAACGACTGTTATCGTGGATGCATTCATACACGAGGACAGCTTCGCAAGCTGCAATGCTGTCGATATTGAGTACAATCATTGAAATTGGATGGTCATTGCATGATGAAGTCAGATATAGTGTGATGTCAGCTATCATTTTGGTGACGAGCGTCCTGATAATCTTTTTCATGAATTGGCAGACATGGCGCTGTCGTTCATTCGCGGTAATAGTGGCTAAGGCATCCTGGTCAATTTGTGTTTTTATCGAGCCAGTACTAGAGAAACAGTGTTGTTTTTTTCGTCCGTGATGGCTTCGTCGACAAATAAAGTTGCAGAACTGATGCAGCTAAGTGACCTAACAGCAACTGAATTTCAGCAATGCTGTAACTGTGTCCATTTTAATTTGAAATCCGGTCGCAATAAGTACGATGACATTGAATGTTTCTTTGGCGAAGTTAAAATTGTGTTTGACATTGTGATGTTTACGGAAACGTGGTTTACTTGCGAAGAGGATGTGTTTGAAATGCAAGGATATAAGTCTTACTTTGTAAACCGCTATGAGAACCGCGGCGGAGGCGTGTCTATTCTAGCCTCAAAGGAAGTGCAGTGCGAATTACTTTCTGAATTTTGTTGTTCTACTCCTGATTATGAAACACTTGTTCTGAAATCACGGAAATCTTTATTTTGTGTCTGCTATCGCCCACCTCGCGGTGACATTTCCTGCTTTTTTAGCTTTTTAGATGCACTCCTTGAATTTGTAAATTATCATACATATCATATAATTTTAGGCGGCGACTTCAATAATAATTTGGTTGCAGATAATGCTAATAAAGCTGCCTTTGAGTCTCTCTTGGACATACACAATTGCCAAAATGTAATAACTTCTCCAACGAGGCTGGCAAGAACCACAGAAACGCTGGTCGATATCTTCATTACAAATGTTGATTTGCACCGCGTGCACTCTGGTGTCATTAACTACTGCCTCAGCGACCATCTTCCAATATTTATTTCTCTAAATGAGTCTTCTAAAATTAGTGATCACTCTACACCAGTAGGACAGGTTTCTTACAGATCAATTAACCCTTTAACATTAACCACTTTTCGTGAATCTATCTCACGTATAAACTGGGATGATATACTGAGTGAATTTGATCCGGAAATCGCTTACGACAGATTCTTAGAAAAGTTTACAGCTGTCTACAATTCATGCTTTCCACAAAAAACATTTAACCGACCGAAGAAAGCTCGTAAGCCATGGATAACGACTGACCTTTTACATCTAATAAGAAAACGGGAACAGCTGTACAAAACATTCATTCAAACTAGATGTCCTGGTGCGCTTAGTGCCTTCAAAAAACATAGAAATCACGTGACTAAAGAACTTCGTGCTGCTAAAAACAGATATAATTACAACCGCTTAATTTTTTCGAGTCAACGTTCTGGGGACATGTGGCGCAAATTAAATGCGATATTTGGCAGACGTACTGAACCTATCACGAGGATATCGAAAGACAACGTGGAAATTTCTGGAGTAGAACTAGCAAATGCATTTAATGATTCGTTTCTTTCCAATCTCCCGTTATCGTCTGGAGGCGATAGCCTGTCTTACATGCAACCGCGTTGCGAGCATACAATTTTTCTGCGGCCAGTGTCTTAATCGGAAGTTATTACAACCTACACTAGTTTAAAAAACAGCACGGCCACAGATATGTTGGATCTGCAGATAAAACCGGTAAAATTCGTTATTGATTTGATCGCACATTGCTTAACGCATATAATTAACATCTGCCTTTCATGTGCACTCTTTCCTCGTAAAATTCAATGCGCAAAAATTACAGCAATTTACAAAAAAGGTGATAAGAACGACCTTACAAACTATCGTCCAATCTCCATTTTGCCAGTCTTTTCAAAAGGTCCTGAAAAATAATTTTAACGCGTTTAATTTCATTTACTGATCGCTACAATATAATAACTGACTCACAATACGGCTTCAGAAAAGATAAATCTACCGAGCGGGCACTGCTCACTCAAAAAGAATACTTGAAATGTTTGAAACTCAGAGCTTGGTCCTTGGCGTCTTTCTAGATTTCACAAAAGCATTCGATCATATTAATCACAACATACTCATTCAAAAATTGCAGCATTATGGCATTCGAGGGAAAGCTCTGACACTTATTTCTTCGTACCTACAGCATCAGTCGCATTTTGTCACGATTAATGGTCACCCTTCTTCAGTAAAGCCAGTTAATTTAGGTGTTCCACAAGGAAGCATTTTGGGTCCTTTTCTCTTTGTTCTTTACATTAACGATATTGTTAACATTGATCATACGGCCAAGCATATATTATACGCTTACGATACTAGCCTATTTTTTGCCGGCTCGGATGTCGCGTGCCTGTGCTCTCGCGCAAACGAAACACTTCGTCGCATTCACTTATGGGCTACAAATAATGAATTAAAGCTAAACATTAATAAAACTAAGGCCGTTTTGTTTCACCCACGAAACAAATTCTGCGAACTCCCCCGACTATTGCTAAACAATTTCGAAATAGAAGTTGTAGAAAGTTTTAAAACGCTCGGCGTAATTTTTTCAAATAATTTGCCCTGGGATGCTCACATTAATTACCTGTCAAAAAAGCTGTCCAAAGTAATTGGTCTTATGCGTCGACATTGTGCTACGTTCCCTCTTTCGGTTAATAATATTCTGTACAATGCTCTATTTTCTTCCACGCTAAGCTACGGTGCACTAGTTTGGGGAACAACAAAAGAAAATATAAAGAAACTTCTTTCACTTCAGAAGCGTGCAATACGCCTAGTTTTTAAAGCTCCTTACTTAAGTCACACAGAGGACATGTTCAAAAAGTTTAAGATTGTTAACGTACAATGTATGTACAATTTCAGACTACTTCGGCAACATAAGCTGGAAACAAATAAGAAAAATTACCTTCTGAAATCACTGGCGAGGCTGACAAAAAATTCCCCTACATACCGCACACGCTATCCCGAAAAATGGAAAGTTGGCAAATGCCGCACGACCTATGGTAAGCAAATGCTAAGGTACACTTTACCTAACTTGTTAAATGAGTTGGCCAAAAATGGCACAGATGTAGAAATGATCTCTTTTAATGAGCTTCGAAGCTTATACGTATAACTCTCTAATGTTTTACCTTTTTGTGGAAACCCTAATTGTGTTTCTCGATTTCCTCCATTTCACATTCAGAGAATTTCTCGCAATGTTTTGTATATATTTATGGAATTTATTTATGCACATATTTACCCACTGTTTGCATTCTTGTACAGTTTTCTGAAGTTTTTTTGCGTTTTCTGCATATTGATTTTCTTGTGTACATGTATGGGACTTATACCACTGTATGCCATGCTCTGGTGCACGGACCCAGTCAAGCCTTTTCAGGCTTTTTGTCCGTGCTCCAAACATCTTAGAGATGTTGAATAAAGCTGAATTGAATTGAAAATAAAGTACGGATGGAAGCACTCTGATGCTAACTGCCTGTTGCCCGCCCGAAAAAGAAAAGGACGACGGCAGCTCCCCGGCAACAATAAGCACAGTGGGCTTCCCCCGAACAGCAACGAGCCGGCGCAGACATGGGAGGCAAGATTGACCTGGTCCTTGGGATACTTAAATGAGGATTCTCTTCGATTTTTGTTACAAAATGACATCCTGGTAAAGAAGAAAGTCTCACCGGTCCATGCAAGCTACCTTCTCGTTGGGCCGGGAGCACTGCGGCCACAGATTCTGCATGCCTTACAAGCCGATCCGACCACTGGCCACTTCGGATTCTCCCGTCTGCTCGCGAGTAGTACAAAAGTGAAAGGTATTGAAATTTTGTGGGTCATGCTCCAGCTTTCATGTGTAACTTGTGTCATTGGGGTTTGTTACCGTCCGCCTGACTCACAGGACACATTCATTAAATTGCTAAACGAGTCATTAACCTTTGTGTGTAACAAATTTCCTGGCTCACCTATTATTCTTGCGGGTGACTTTAATTACCCTGGAATTAACTGGCGGACGGGCACAGCCAAAGGCGGCCCAAGGAAAGTTGAATGTAAAAATTTTCTTGATATGAGTTCGACATACGGATTAAGCCAAATGGTTTCCTTGCCAACAAGGGGGGATGCTATCTTGGATCTTGTGCTGACCACTGAATCCGTCAACGTTTGTGTTCATGTGTTAGATTGCATCAGTGATCACAATGTCCTCCATTGTGAATACGAGCTAAAGCGTAAAAAAAGAGTACAAGAAAAGAAAACAATTTATGATTATTCGCGCGCAAATGTCGAAATGATCACCAGCGAGCTCTCGTCTTTTTGTGGTGAATTCCTGAGTGGCATGCATGGTCGTGATAGCAATGATAACTGGACGATTGTTTGTGGCAAGCTGACTGAACTTAAAGAAAAGTACATTCCAAAAATGCAAATAACTCTGTCTACAGGAAGCGCGTGGTTCACCTCTCATGTAAGGCGCTGTATTAATAAAAAGAAACGCTCTTACTCAAAAGCTAAGCTGTCGACATCTGATGATGCCTGGAAGTGCTATTGGGAACAGTCAAAGTTATGCAAAATCGAAATTGAAGCAGCTAAAGACAAATTTTTTAACCATGATATTTCCGGCATGTTAGCTAACAACACAAAAAAATTCTGGAAAGTAATAAACCCCAAACCGTCATCATCCTGCTTCATATCCATAACGAAAGACAACGAGTTCCTTCCACCATCAGAGGTCGCTACTGCATTAAATTCTTTCTTTAGTTCCGTTTTCACAAGTGAACTTCCTGTTCCCGCCAATATTGACGTCGGTTCTGTTACCTCCATCATGAATGATATCATAATCACTCAGAAGGGCATAGAAGCTGCTATTGATCGTCTTTCTAACAGCTCGGCTCCCGGTCCAGACGGAATCTGTCCAAAACTATTAAAAATAACTAAACCAGTGATATCCCGCATCTTCGCTTGTCTTTTTCAACAATCTATTGATTCAGGATGCGTACCTGACGGATGGAAAATAGCTAAAATAATTCCAATCTTCAAGTCCGGTGACCCTTCATCTGTCTCTAACTACAGACCCATTTCACTGACCAGCATTCCATGTAAACTACTACAACACATTATTTCATCAGCAATTATGAAATACCTAACAGAGCACAATCTTCTTTTCATTAACCAACATGGGTTTCAGCAGGGTCGTTCATTCGAGACGCAGTTATTCGAGCTAGTCTCCGACTTATACCAAGCTATTAATGACTCATCACAAGTAGACGCCATATTCATTGATTTTGCGAAGGCGTCTGACAAGGTAGCTCATAACCGTTTATTAATGAAACATCGCTGTTTTAATATAAATAGTAGGACCACTAATTGGATTGGAAACTTCTTAACTAACCGGTACCAATTTGTAACTGCTAATGAATTTTCTTCTCCGCGATCCCTAGTTAAATCGGGGGTGCCGCAGGGCTCTGTATTGGGACCTATTTTATTCCTGATTTACGTTAACGACATCAACAGTAACATTAAATCTACAGTTAGACTATTTGCAGATAATTGTGTAATTTATAGACGAATAACTAACCCTTCCGACGCTGACACTTTGGAATCTGACCTCGCGAAAATTACGGACTGGTGTCGAAAGTGGCAAATGGAAATAAATGTTTCAAAAACTAAGGCTATTGCTGTCACTAGAGCTTCTAACCTGCAGCTAACCGATTACTCGATGAACGGCATTGCTATTGCTCATGCTGACACAATAAAATACTTAGGAATTCATTTTTCTTCAAACGTTTCGTGGAATCAACACAGCGATGCGATTACTAGCAGCGCGTGCAAAACACTTGGCTACATCAGGCGTAAACTTTACTCGGCAAACCAGTCCACTAAATTATTAGCGTATACGACACTGGTTCGTTCAAAAATGGAGTACGCGTCTTTTATTTGGAACCCGCATCAGTCGTACCTCATAAACAAGCTCGAGTCAGTCCAAAACAAAGCAGCTCGCTTCATTACAAAAAATTACTCACGAACGTCCAGCATCACCAACATTAAAAATTCTCTAAATCTTCCCTCTCTAGAAAATCGTAGACTCATAGCACTTCTTTCCCATTTTCACAGGCTTTATCACTGCAGGTCGTCTTTCAGCGCATGCCACATCAGGCCCGCACATCGTATCTTCCCGCGCCTTGATCATCCCTTTAAAGTGCAGCCCGCTCTGGCGCGCACTAACTTCTTAAGTCATTCGCCTCTCTTTCTCACAATATATCACTGGGATAAGTTACCAAATGAAATAGTATCCATTCTAAGTCATGATGATTTCCTAGCAAAACTAAAAGACTATTTTAAAGTACACACATAGGCTTTTCTTGCGCAATCGTTCAAGGTGCCATTGTGGTCTAGGGCTTCTTTTTTTGTTTTTGTCAGTTCATTTTTTTTTGTCATCAACATATTTTGATGCTCCTTGCGCACTTGGCTTTGTTTTAGGTGAGCACTAAGTTCCTTGTACTGCTTATTTTCTTATTCTTATTATTTTACATGTATTTCTATTTTTTGTTACATGCTGTATTTGCTGTTGTCTGTACCTATTTTAAGAAGGGTTTTTCTTTTGAATTACTCATTCTAAGTAACCTTGATTTTGTGCTACACCCCTCTTAATGGCTATAGGTGTCTTCAAAGTTTAATATGTGTTCTTGTAACAGCTTTTACAGTTTCTCTTGGTCTTTCCATTTGTGTTCTTGTTTTTATTTTAACATGCATTACCTGTTTGAATGCGTCTACTGTTACTTAATGATTTATTATACCATCCCTATGTAATGACCTACGGGCCTTTAGGGTACTTGAATAAAAAAAAGAATTACCGTTTGCGCCAGACCACCCTCGTCACGGTATGTGAAAATACGTGCAGAGAATGTCAGTGATGCAAGGACGCTACCAACAAGGGCAGGAAGATTGCAACAGCCTATTGAACTTTCTTACCGACCCTTCCAGCAGAAACAACCAGAAATCGCAAACGTTGTGCGCCTTAAGCCATTCTACGGCAAGCTAACGAACTCTGTGACTTCAATTGCTTCCGGCATTGTTATGTTCATTTTTATACGCATACGTTTTCGCTTTTACGTACCATTTCCGGCATCGAGCAGACGCTTTGTAGGAGGGGGGGGGGGCATTGACACGCGTGGATTGTTTATATTTTTCCAGTAACCCTTTTTTCGCTGGGTAAAAACTGCAACAATGTTACCGCTCGGCGGAAGGCGCGCCGTCATGTGTCGGAACTTGCTCGAATACTGTTGCCGATACTGTATCTAAAGCACCTTGTAAAATCAGATTGTGGTGTGCGTGCAGGAACGTACGTGAGCACCAACGTTTATGCTGGAATTTACGACGAATCATGTACAATAAGGCGGCGCACTTGATCCATCAACCAGGGGTGTTATGCAGGATGCGCCGAGTTTGGCGAAACTACGGATCTTCATGAGCTCTGGCGATGCCCCAAGATGAAAGGAGAAAGTTTGGTAACAAGAGAAAGTTTGTCCGTCGGCACGCCTCCAGTTTCATTGGTTTATCTAGATTCACTCTGGGTGGCTATCATCCCTTGGGAATTGCTATATGGGCGGTCGACAAACTGGGGCTCACGTGATCATACGGTCGGTGCAAGGTCGTGCCTTCCTTCACTTGTTTGTCGTTTAACCGAGTTAATTACAGGCACAACCAAGTTATAAAATAAATACATTTAGTAGAATAATATTACTGACATTAACGTGGGTTAAAAGCATTTTGTAGTTTACAAGATGAATGTTTATTAGACTAATTTGTAGTTTAATACACTTCACGTTATACCACGAGGGGACGCTCGCCTTCCTCTTTTTTTCTCCGGATAGGATTGGCGCGGCTCGCTACGTGCTTGCGCTAGCATTTCCGAGCAAAGATTGGTGTGCGCTTGCTTTTCGCACTGGAGTTTCAACATATCGCTCGTTGCTCCTTCTCTTTCCTCTAGATTGAACTGGTGCGGCTCACTACGTGCTTGCGCTTCCATTTCCGAGCATAGATTGGTGTGCGCCTGGTTTTCCCGCTGGGCTTTCAACAGATGCTCGTTGGTTGCGCTAAAGTAAGGCTGCGAGACGAAGTGAGCGTCGGCTAGCGCAGAAGTGGTTTGTAGCGCACTTAACGTGTAAGCACTCAGGAATGCCGGAAAGCACTCATACAAGGGTCAGAAAACTACGCTTTATTTTCTTTTACTTAGTTATGCACGTTAATACTGGCTAGCGCCGAGCGATGGCTTCTAATACCCGCAGGAAAGTCTTTTTACTGGGTAGCCCGAGCGATCCGTGGCTTCTAACAAACGCAAGAAAGGGTCTTTGCAGCGCACGTGGCCGTTTACTGCCACCATATCCATCACAAGTTGGACTCCAGAAGTGGTGCCGTTATCCTATACCCTCCGCTGGCTAGGTGGCGCTTCTTTTTGACAATAACTTTGTATTTTTGCATGTGAACGCTGGTGATGCAGTCCACAAAGTTCACGCTGTGGTTGACTGCCTCCCAATGCAGATTGAGGCATAGCCCCGATCGCATCCACTAAATTTGGGATACAGTTGTATGCGACCAATTCGTTACTCTGAATAATGGTCCCCGGTTGAACATTGACTAAATAATGGTGGCCAGCGTCGCCGCCTTTCGTCGGTCGACTTTGAAAAGTCCCATGAGCCACCATCTTTAACACCGCCGTAATTTTGGCGGCTCCGCGGAACGTTGTCGCTCGTCATCAGGCGGCCTCGATTGTACTTTCGCTCGCCGCGAGGAAGGCAATCGTCAATTTTCACTACCTTCCCGGGGCCTCCGAGTGGAGGTCGCGCCAGCAGCGCGTTCCTCGTGACCTCACGGGGCTAGTTCCTCCAGTCGGCGATGGCGTGCTCCGATAGAGGAAACAAGTCGCCGGTCAACTTCTTCAACAGCCATATGTCTACACTCGTTCGGACGGCCGAGGCGGTCCGCGTTGGCTAAGTAAATTCCTTCGCCTCTCGGCCCGTGCAGTGCCGTGGTACCGTGTAACTGCGAAAACTGATTTCGGCACCTGTTGCACCGGAAGGCAGCCCGGCGTCCATTCTGAGTTTTCCAATATAATGTGACCACTTCGCCTGCGCAGGTTGGTTGGTCAGGTTTGAACCGCAGATGCTTGCAGGTACGCCAGTACTCTGATGATGCCAACGGACCTGGCCTGGCACTGGGGCGCGGTCGACGAACAGCGCTTGAAGCCGGAGAATGTAGGTGAACGGGTCCAGACGGTCATATTGACGGTTGCTGCCTCTGGGTGCGATGACACAGGCTGCTACTTGCGTCGCTATGCTCGCGAGTTCAACTCGAGAGGGGTTTCGCGATGTACGACTTAGACATGAGTTCGCCTGTCATTCAAAGCGATAGGTCACGCCCCGGGCGAGGCATTTAACTCTCGTGCGCGCGCCAGTGGCGTAGCCAGCCATTTCGTTAGGGGGGGGGGGGGGGGGGGCTCACGTTGCAGTGCGGCCTCCTCCTCATAGAAATTGTCGAGTGATCAAATATATGAATTATACTAGCATAAATTCGTCTGTCAAGAATAAATTCGTCTGTCCCAAAAATTGTGGCAGATATTACTGATATCAATGCTTCCGCGTCTTTTTTTGCCTATTTATTAAGCAAACAAAATATCACACGAACTGTACAACTATATCAGTTCGCGAAACCAGCAAAGCAAGGCATGCAGCTGATATGAAAAGAACAAGTTCAGGACAAATAATTTGAGTAATCTTTGTCATTCAAGAACCTTGTTTACATTTTTGCACATATGCAACGGCCAGGGAAAAACATAAATGGCGCTGTCATTCGTTGCAATAGACTGCGCATGAGCAGCTGTTACCGGTCGTGTATTGTAATTATAGTCGCAACAGTGAGTACATATAAAAAGCAGGAGTTCTGCAAAATATACGTTCGAAATGCGAAGATAGAATCAAATATACAAATGCGACTATACACCACTCCTTATGCGTTTGCCGTCTGCTTCCACACTTGGCTCCGTTACCGTTCATCAGTGCAGCGTAGAATTTCACTTCTCTTGTGTGTCGACTCAACCGAAAGCCAACGCGGAGGATGCGATACGGCTTCTCAAGGGAACGGTGATGAACATGGCGAAAATTATCTGCAGGGGTGTCAGTGAAAACCGCATGCACGGCAACGGCTGAGGCGACTGCGGTAGCTTTAACATTGAAGGACGCCGAATGCAGACGAACATCCGCGGCGGCTGTCCTCACCGACTCAAAGGCGGCGTGTCACCTTTTCCTATCACGGGCGGTACCCCGGGCGGTGATTAGGATGATAGGCAATACGAGTAAGCTCTCTAATTTTCACAGCCTCACATGGTGCCCGGCACACGAAGACGTGGAGGGAAGAGAGAGAGAGAGCAAGGAGAGGAAAGGCAGGGAGGTCAACCAGAAGAGCATCCGGTTTGCTACCCTGCACTAGGGGTAAGGGATAGGGGAAACAGAAAAATCCGAGGGTGGACTGAATAGCCTGAGTACTAAATATCGGAGCGTCGGATCAGCCTCGTAGGAACTTTCCAACAACTGCGAGAGATATCTTGGAACGACAAAGTGAAGAAAGACGGGAGTTTGGCAGGCCCCATCCAAAATTGAGCAGACGGCGAGCGACGGACGGGCGCTGACTCCAAACAAAGACGTATCCTATCTACACAAGCTAAGGTGTGGCAAGCAGCTCCCGGCAAGTGTGCATATAGACAGTGGGGCAGGGACGGTATTGCTAAATTGCGATAATACGTTGATAACAATACGCGGCGCTGGCGCGTTTTGTTGCGCAGTCTTCTGCGCTTGAAGCGCGGAAGCACTGTGCCGCGCACAGTGCGTTCATGCTGTCATAAGCGGGTTTACTAGGCATTTATTCTTTCCTGCTGTTTTTTCGCGTTCCTTGCTATCTCCGTTCACTTACTACCATCGAGCAAACTCGGGTAAAACTCGTGCGAACGAGAAACTCGGCGCATCCTGCATAGCACCCCATGGGCCCAGTTCACAAAAGCTTATTACGCTAGAATTGTTCGTAAGAAAACATTTCAGCGAATCCGGATGCAAGACATATCATCTAAGGCGGTCGGCCAATGGAAAAGAGCACTTTTGAAAGAAAAGCTTTGTGAATCTGGCCCCAGATTTCGAGAGTCGGCAATTGTTCTCACCGCGAAGCGTACGCAGACAAATGTCCGTGGTGTGGCGAAAATCCTACATTGTCACACATCACACTCATATGCGCCAAAAGACCTCCATAAGCGAACACAAACAAATTTACAAAACAATACCTTCTAAGGCATTAGGAGGCATGGCTCCCGGGCGAGGAAGAGGACAGCCAGCTGACTCTCCCGGACCAAGCCCAGTGAGCGGCTTAAGCCAGTGGCGCCCTCGATTAGGGGCTCCACACATATTTCCCTTCTATTTCTACCCTTTCCCACTGTAGTTTTACTCTCTCTCTCGGTCGTCGTATTGGGCTGGCCACTTTTACGGGGGCATGAGCCCTTCATTGTCGTACGTGACGGACACATTTAATAACAGAGGTGATACGCGAATGTGTGAACGCGTACCTCCAATACGGACACCAATACGGACAGTACGGACAATACGGAGAATACGGACCACCAATACGGACAGTAAATATGTTCGTACGATGTTCACAATTATGTGTCACCTCTGTGTCGTGCGCTAAACAGCTTCGCTTTCCACCTTCACAAAGTGGAATGGCTCAGATTTTTCCCTCCTAATCCCGACTACAATATCGACAACTCCTGTTTGCTTTCCAATTAACACCGCTGAGTTCCCGTACCTTAAGTTTACCACACACCTGACATTTTTTTTTTTCTTCCATCGCTCGTAGCGCAGTTCTTAAAGGGTCCCTGAAATGGTTTTTGTCGTACGCGAGGACGCCGAGGGTGCCTCTCAAGCAACGCTTTCTCGCGAGAATTTCGTGTCAGCGTGCTATAACAACACAGGTACAAATGCTTATTCATTACCGTTCCTTCAAGCCGTAGCGTTCCCCCTAAGCATTTACACCTTGCGGCCTTTGCATTGTCCCGCCTCCTTCAAACGGTGAGGCAATTGTTGTCTACGTCCTGTTGATTTGAACCGAGTGCGTCCGTGCGTCTCTTTCCTACACAGTTTTTCTCGTTAAGTAAGAGCTACATGGAACGAAATTTAAGGACTAACTACGCGCGGCGGCATTACGAATGTTCGCTGACTTGCGCCACATGAAGCAAAAAGAGACGGATGCCGCCGTGGTTGTTCGCTACATTGCTGTAAGCGTTTATGCAATGTACAAGCTATAAATTATCTATTCCGATAATATTTCGGTTAGATATTTTAATTATTAAATAATACTGCGGACAGCAGGGCTGTCTGAGCAGGAGATGTGGCTCAAGGTACGAAAACAGGGAATCTTAAAATGCGGAAATCTTACTGTAATTAACAAACAAAAATTTCAGGCAGAAACTTCAATTGCCCAGTTGCAAATGACAACAAGGATTTATGAAAGACCTTCATCTTGGCAAAATATGGGCGCACAACTTCACTTTTGTTTGAGCGTGACGACCCTTTTGAGGGAACACAAATATCACGTGGCAGACCAATTTTAATGTTTTAGCATTAGGAGTGTCAACGTTGAAATAAATGTATGTGTGTGAAGTGGTGGAAGAAAGTAACGTGGTAGATGTCAGTATGTGTATATACATATAGTTGCAACTGACGGTGATCTGCTCCGGACAACTGTCACTCGCATTTCACTTCTCGTAGGGGCAGGATGTGGGTCGAGTGAGCTACTGAAAAACACTTTGGAATGTGGTGAACGCGGTTTCAGTTATGAATCCGCCACTTAAAAGAGGTGCCACGTAATGCTAAGGCATTACCTCACATTTTCCACAAAATCGGCAGTAATTTTTGCCCTATGAAGAGCACATAAAAAAATAGGGGCAGCTTCACATGAAGTATAGTGCGAAGCTGGTGGCCCTTCCCTAGCTTAAACTTTGCTTTCCTTTGCTTAACTTGGTTTGGCTTGGCTGGTTCTTAGCCGTCACTTTGCTAAACTTGGTTTGGCTTGGCTGGTTCTTAGCCAAACTCAGCCTACCAATGTCGCGAAGTTTACAATGTCGCGAAGGCGTTTGGAGCAAGGAGGAGGAAATTTAGGCAAATGTATGTGCTAAACATCACTCCCATTTTGGCTGAGGAAATATTGCCCACTGGTGTGTGCTGTACACGCGCTGGTTATCCCTGGAGTCCGCTGCTTGGTAATTGAAACTGCGCTGGTTGCTTTGGTGCCACACTGGTTCCAGCACAGTAGGAGTATAGATTCAGTTGAATATCAAATTCTTGACACAATTTTATCGGCATATATAGTTTAATATCCTAAATAACGCTATATTTTTGGGTAATCAATGTCTGCTTTGTGTCGCAGCTTGGAATAAACGTGCGTGAGCTGCTCCATTTATCCATGTGCGTCACTGAAAATAACATTTCACTTTTCACATTCCCCTATTGCCTGCGGATAGCTACATCCTTGAGCTGCTGAGCACGAGATCGTGGTATAGAATCTTGGCTGCGGCGGCCGCTTTTCGATGGAGGCGAAATGCAAAAAAGTCCATGTGCTTGCGTTGTAGTGCATGTTAAAGAACCCTAGGTGGTCAAAATATAATCCGGAGCCATCCATTACGGCGTGCCTCATAATCAAAATTGGGTTTGGCGCGTAAAAACCCCGAAATAATCCTTGAGCTAAATTACCCGAAGGTAGATAACGCCTCCGTTTTTAATGTAGTTTGTAGTTATTTATTTATTTCATCTGTCGTCAACTAGCTCACATTCTTCAGCAGCAGTGCATGCATGTTTGCATTTCGTGCACGTTCCCCTCACTTTATGTGTCAGAGTCCGTGACGGCTTCTTGTTGCGGTATTAGATCTGTGTATATGCAGGGACACAACCGATGACTGCGTGTTTATTTGTTTATATTCGATAATGTAACCGGTCCCGGCAAGTTATCGCAGTGTTGTGGAGTCGACACGAAACCAAGCAATCGTTCGGACGCGTTCGAACGGCCCCCAACAAGCCTGCCGCGTATTGATATTATCGAAACTATCCCCTTCAGTCACGAATTTTGATCGACTGTTGATAAATGTTGACATAATTTTATGCCAAGGTGCTGCAGACTCCATAAGAGCAAGTCAAGGTGATAGAATGACTCTTTTTCAATTTTAGGATGAGTCACCTTAATTGCAGAGTGATTGAATACCTAATTATTGTGCAATCTGTACTGATACGTTTCTTCATAAAAAAAACTGAATCACTAGTGTGAATTACATGCATGAGTTAATTATTGATTGCAAGTTTTACTAGAAAGAAAAAAATTATTTGGGGATTATTGCAGAAACGTCCCACGCCACACCTCCCGTTCAACACTGTAGTGCCTTCTCCAAAACAAACTCCGGTAGCGATAGATTTCCCTCAGAACTGAAATGAAGGTACTTGAGGTAAGCAAAACGTTTAATTTACTCTAAGATTACTTTTGGGGTGTATTCCTTGTCATAACTGCAAGGAAATCGCAAGAACAGGTCGCGTACACAACTGTGTACACCGTGAGTGCTATAACAAAGGCTATAACAACGGTGAGGCAATGCGTGCGCTTCCACTTTCTCTACTGTGCTAAAAAATAATAGTTATAAGCTTCTGTGGCTCAAATCTACCCAGTTTAGCACTCGCCAGGTACCCACGCCGAGATCGTTCCCTTCCCCTGAAGGTTAGGCTTAGAGCCCCCCTCGAGGCCGTCTACACGCTGTCGGCCGGTCTGGGCTCAGGAATCAACAAGTCTAACGAGGATAAATTGCATTCTATATTTCAGCTTACGAATCAGTGTTCGTAAATAAAACATTTTTTTCTGTCTGCAGTGTCAGCCCAAGAAGCGATGAGCGCTGATGTTATAAACATACTCATAAGTGCTGTCGCCGAAGGCTGCAAGCCGCACTAAACGATGCTTCTCTGACGAAGATATGGGACTACACAGACGAGTCGATTGAAGCGCATTGTTGAACCATGGCCGCTGGATTGAAAAAAAAAACGAAAAAAAAAGGTACGGCCTGCCGCGTCCACCGGGCAGCAATGGGAGCGAACATGACAGCCGTAGCAGCGGGTGGACAGTGAGGCTAGTTTCGGTACTGGCAATAAAGCGTCGCCATGACACTGGTAGCCCCCCAAAAATTCGGTAACTTTTGCATATGTGGCTCTATCTTTTCATCCTGCATATTTAGTCGCTTGACTTGTTGCGCCAACGGGCGGTGTTTTCGCTCTTATCGCTTCGGCTGCTATTCGGTTAGTCTGCTTCTACCGCTCTCTGCACACCTTTGCATTCTACTGTGCGATGCAACGTTTTATTTCTGTATCGGCCAGTGCGCCAGCGATCTATCAATAACTGAAGAAAAGCCACAAGACGTTCTGCGCGGATCTGGATGGGCTAACACGGGAAGTTCTTCTTTCTGGGGTTGTATGTGCTAAAACCAGTTCTGATTAGGAGGCACGCCGTAGTGATGGGCTCCGGATTAATTTTGACGACCTGGGGTTCTTTAACGTGCACTACAACGCAAGCACACGAGCGTTTTTGCACTTCGCCTCCATCGAAATGAGGCCGCCGCGGCCGGGATTCGATCCCGCGACCTGGTACTCAGCGGCGCAGCGCCTTATCTTACTGAGCCACCGCGGCGGGTTAACACGGGAAGTGACAGCAGGGCCCCTGTTTTCCGCATTCCAAGAGAATTAAAGGTAATCACACTTTTTATGAAGGTTGTAGCGAATAGCAGCTAACCTTATCGAAACAGCTGTAAGAAGAAAGGAAGGGTATTCCGTGCGCGGTAAATTGGTCTGTGGTGTGTGTTTAGATCGTGTGCTTACATCGAAGCTACCTATCGACCTTATTGACAGCAGCTCCTGAGACGAGTGAGTGCTAGCTGACCCGCTGACGGAAATTGCGTTTCGTTACATCTCGGCGACTGCTGTTCAGGTTATGTAATAAGAAACTGATAATGTAGTTTGGCTGAAGATGATTGAATGCTTGCTGCACGGACAAGGGGCTTAAGTAAGAGAACATTGTGCTTGCCGGTTCTTGGTTAGACATTGCAAGTCGCCTACAGCTTCACAAGGTGCGCAAATCAATTGAAGGAGCACTGCGCTAGTGCAGAAAGGCACTGCAGGTGCTGTATTCGTCGCGTTGGCTGCTACGGCGCCCGGTGCATTTTGCGTTATACAGCGAAATGTTGTCGAAAAGAAATAGAAGAACGAAACGCCTGTTCGTCTGTTTTTTATCGAATATTCATCAGCGATGAGCGAAATTTGCGGTTGTTAACTGAGAATTAAGCAGACGAGCAGGTTTTGTTCAGAATGACTGAATTACCTTCGTGTCAAGTCGCGCTGGCTCGCAATGCGTACGAACGTGCTTACATCGGCACTATTGCGAGCTACGCGCTCTGGTGTTCCCGCGAAATATTGATCCCTGTGTGCAAAACAAATTCTTCTAGAGTAGGAGACGCTCATAAACCATTGACCAGTAGCTGACAACATTTACAAGATCGCCTTCCAGTAATAGACATTCTGCAGAACTAGGAATAGAAAAGGAGTATATAAAAAGGTTGAACAAACTAATCCGTCAGTGCCTTATTGACAAGTGAATAATGAATTCAGGGAGCAAGATAAATTAGCTGTGAGAAATTGATGAGTGTTTTCAGGCAGCTGTTGAGAAAGCAGCATTACCAAACCTGTTACTTCAATATAGTAGCAGTTAAAATAAGAATTTGGATTGTTAAATTTTTGTGCCGTATTTTTAGCATAAATGCCACAACAAAATATAAGAATTGACGTACATGAATTGAACGCACTGTTTTGCGGAAAGAGTGCTGAAATGTGTTCCTGCAATTGCGTTGTATGTAAGCATAAAGCTTGTTACTACATTTTTTCCCAGACCACAGATCCTGCACGGACAACTCCACCTGGTCTGTGTTTGGTTATGCGAAATGTGGTGTCTTTAGCCTTTCAATCAGTCTGGCCTAATGATAATTTTTGCGTAAGTAATGACAGATAACTGTTGCGACAAACGATTTCTGTTGGTAGGATAGTCTCATGCAAATAAAAAAAACCTTACTTTAGCTATTCAGAAATTGCAAGAAGCTTTATGTAGATGCACCTATGAATGTGCAGTTTGTACTGTAGATGCGAGATACTCAGGTCTGTAATATTCTTTTGCGTAGATGCGAGATACTCAGGTCTGTAATATTCTTTTGCGTATTGCATGTCTTGCTGTACAAAAGTTGCTGCTGAAATTGTAAAAATAAAGCACATTTCACTGCCTGTTATCGTCCTGCCGAAACACAGCAGCCACGCGCCATGGCATGCTGGCTCACGTATCATAACGGATGGGGTAAAGTTTTAGCAAACACAGATGCACTGCTGGCGTTTATTCAATACACACGCAAAAGAAAATGCTCATTACAAAGAGAGACAGAGAGAGAGGCTGCAAATCCCCAGCTGCTAGAATAATGCAGACTGTAGCAGCAAACGGAACTCGTGCTAATTTCTTCTTGCGTCTGCCAAGAAAATCGCACACTCGTCCAACGCATTGCAAGCGGGATAGCCATCTACCCCTCGCACATCAGCAAAACCGTTTAATAACAGCAGGCTATATGTAACATGCGCGCCGCGTAGCGTAGATGCGTGCTAACATTGCATGGCAATTGCGTTATATTCCACTAGGTGCCCCGTCAGGTAGCAGTTGCATATGTAGCAGTTGTATGCTTCATATACCTGTACCTGGTTAACTCAAGCAGGCTGGGTGAATTTGTCCTCACCCCGTTTTGAAGGCAATTCAATAAATCAACGTCGTCATCATGATCAACGGCATCGTATCGTCCCACGGTTCAAGGGATGTGCCCCACGTAGTCTGGATACCTGTGTTTACTCTTTGGTGCACGCTATGGCGCCTCCTCGCAAGGTGCGAACCCTCGCTGGAGAAGCGAATCGTAGAGCTACGCGCGCGGCTTCGACCAGGCACCGTCGCGCTCATCAAACGGCTGTGCAGGCAGCAGCACTAGCCGCAGCACAAGCTGCAGCTCGCCGTACACGCCAGGCGGACAGTTCAGATCGTTCTCGTGAAAACGACGCAACGATACCTTGCCGCGAAGACCCTGTAGGATAGTGCGTGGTGTCGAAAATATAGCTCCTACAGTTGTGTTTTCTGCCATGATTACTAGGGTCCTGAGCAGGTCATTCCATACCAAGCGACTCATTCATTTTGACTACTACATATTTTGATAAGAAAAACCAAGGCTATTAGTTACCTGCTTGAGTGCTTTAAGAATTATTCCTCACGTGAGTTTCATTTTACTTTTCTTCAGTGCCACCAAAAAAAGTTAGAAAGAAAGAATTCACAAATCTGGTTTCATGCGTGCATGGAAGGCACATTATTGCCATTACTGGACAGCTCTTGGTGCACTTTAAACTCAAGCCTAATTATACCTTTTAATTCTTACTCATATATTGGCATAGCAAAAGAAATCATTTTTGCGAACGTATGTAAAATACAGCTTTGAATTTAAAAAACTACACTGACAATAGCACAGATGCACGGGCAGGTGTATGTATGAAACCAAATTTTTCGTGAAATTTCTGATTGTACCTGTACCTACCTTTGCTTAATCGAACAAACTTCAAATGGTGTGCCATCACGTGAGAGTTTTCAACAAAAGTGAGTTGGTTGGCATAAGATGGCACGAGATACCTAAAAAATATAATACTAACGAAAAACAATCTTTATTGGAAGTATATCGAAAATTAACATAAAACGTAGTGAAATATTACAAAGTACAAGACTTGTATGCTGATCTGAGCCATCCAACGTGGGCTCTTCAGGAGACCAGAATGGTTAACATAAATAAAATTAACATAAGAATGTCAACAGTTTTAAAAACACATTCGTATGGTCATTTGAGAAATCCGAATTGGGCTGTTCAGGAGACTAACATAGCAAACACAACTGAAACAACCCTTGCATTTTGGTTTGATCTGTCCAATTTGTTCTATGCAGGAGACTTTAGGTCTCATGCTAGAATCGAGCCCAGGGTGTTCTTCATATAGGACACGTCGGTACCAGAGAATTTGCTGCAGGTGACGCCTGCAAAAATAACCACAAACAAGAAAAAAACAGAACAAGTTTTCAAAGCGAAGTTCCACGTGCTAGAGTGTGGCACACAATATGCCCTCGTTATCACGAAGTTGATTTATTTGTTTTGCTTGATTCAAACATTTCGCGAGTACAACTTCAGCGCATGACCAGTTTATTTTATTCAAAGTGGAGTCGCACTGGACTCCACTTAGTTTAAAATGCAGAATTGGGCAAAGAGAAACAGCACACTGTGGCACAATACCTTCATGGATATCCTTGATCTCAAAGATGTGAAGTTTGCTTGCCTAGAAACAAAATGGTAAAAAAAAACCTACTGTCATTCATGAAGAAACTTAAGGGCGGACTACTGGCAACTGAAATTATTTCTTGTAATTCTCATAATTAACATGTGCAGCACTTTATGGCGCTTTTCCATGGTCCAAGTACAATACTGTCATGTCACTAAAATTGAATGTGGATTCGTCTGAATTTACGTTTTACGAGCTCACATGCAATTGGAGTGCACTTCTCGCCTAACAATGACTCTTCTTAGGACTCTATACTTTAAGACAAATACTGTTTATAACTGTTTCCTGCCTCAATGACTGTTATAACGAATATTCTCGGTAGTTGTGCACCAAGCTGGTTGCACTAACGCATGCAGAACATGACAGCTATACGAAGAAATGCTCCGCTTTCTAATAGCCATATGCAAATGCAATGGCTTCTTTAACTATTTGAAAGTCACCGTCATACATGTGTGACGCAAAGGAACGTATGAAAAACGCGCCTTTTCAGAACGAAGCGTCGCCTCGAGTCATGCGGTAAGTGCTGCAACCTCCTGGTACTTCTTGAATAAAGTTCTTATTGTGCTGTCGCCCCTTGGCTTACTGAAACGCTAATTTTTTGGTTAGCTCTATGGTGACAGTCACTGCATTAGCTTGGGAGCATTCCCGCTTCTCCTAGTTTACTAAAAAGGGTTTTGCAAATTTCATTATATAAAAAATTATGGTGCTTTATACTGCATACAACAATAAACCTTGTGTAACACTGCGAATACTAAACAAGGTTTGTCGCTTTATTGTCACTTCAAAAAAATATTTGTCCATTTTTTCTCGAAAGTAACTGAGGAACTTACATCTGCAATAAAATGATTTGGGGTGTGCGAATAGCGATTTTGCGACCGAACCGAATATGAATAGGGGAATGCCCGACGCGAATCAAATCTCGAATAGTTTTCAAATAGTGTTTCAATAATGAACAGAGGCTGTCAAAATTACTTGAAATGATGTTCACAACTTACTATTCTTATGGTTAGAAAGTTTTTGTCATTGCATACTACGTTATGAATCCTTGTTTGTTAAGAGCACAAATGGAGCAGCCAACACGTCGTCTTTCCACATTCACAGGACTCTTCAGCAAGCGTGAATAATTGCTGTAGAGCCGGCAATGTACGGCTACCTAAGCGACGTAGCCTGCTCTACAACGCAAGTTCTCCTGTTTTATGTCCATACTACGCACGCGGAGATGATATTTTAATGTAGTTTCGCTCCAATTTTATGTTTATTTTGCGTTTTGATGTATTCGAGAAGAATTCGCAAAATATTCGCATTTATGAACAAGGACTATTCAATTCGAAGACCGAATAGAATAAGACGCTAGTAAATTCTTTGTTCTAGAGTTTTGAATATTCTCGCACCCCTAATAGATATATAACCCCTAAACGGGGACACGCATTTCGCCTCCAAAAATCGGGGTAGCTTACACTAGTGGCGCAAGGCTAAGGACACTGTGGAGCTGATCGGATGCTAGCTGGTCCTGGCTATACGCAGTGATGGTAAGTTATACGAAGTAATGCCAAGTGATGCTAAGTTATAAGTCCATAAGCATTTCGTCGTGGTCGGTGGCATCGGGGAACGCCTTGCGAAGCACTTCTAGTCCGAGCACACGTAGTGGAAGTGGGCGAAAGCTATGCCCAATGTACGGGCGGCGCACAGCAGACGACACGCCGGGATGACGTCACGGCACATGCGCACTAGCGCACAGCTGGTGGGAGCTCGGCCGAGCCTACGCCAGAGGCAGGTGCTGCAGTTACGGACACCGCGAGCGTTCGGCGCTAATGGGGGGAAACTGAGATGCGCGGATGGGCGTCGGCAGCACCTCTGTGCGTTGCCTCGTTGGTGCTGCTACAGTTTGTTTCTCTCTCTCTCGGTCTCATTTTCTCTTTCTCTCTCCCGAGCACAGCGCTCGACGCGCGCACTCGCTCTCGCTCTCATTTGTCATTTGTCACTACTCCGCATGCGCGGCTTGGCATGACGTCACGAGGTTATGCTAGGTGTTCTAGCAGCTCCAGCGTCACTGGTTGCCATGGCTATGGCGTGGATAGCTTTTCGTCAAACGCGCAGTTTTTACGGCTGCCTTAAACAGCTTCGTGGTTAACATGTGACTCCCAACAGGTTAAACAAGCAACTTGAAAGCTCATTGATCTCGATAAAACTATACCCATAGGCTACTTGAGCAATAGTTTATTATAAGCCTGTAGACAGGCAAGTGCTCCCTTGAAATAAGAAAGCAGAAGACACTTCCAACAATTGGAGATTGGGAGTTTTGGACATGTGCCATGGTCTGTATATAAGAACCTTTAGACAACAGTCGCCAACGGCCTATTCGACGGCCTATTTTGTAGGCCTATTCAGTGCTGCTCAAGTTATTTAAACATGTGGGGAAAATTGGCATAAATGTTTTTTTGCCATACACTCTAAGCCAAAAGAGACTAACGGGGGTATAGGGGTTAGTCCTTTGAGGGACTAACTGCGTTGCCACAACCATTACTCCCTTTAGGGACCAACGGAAAGGGACGAACGGTTAGTCTCCTACGAGTTACTCCCTTGGAGATTAACTTTTGGTCCCTCCAGTTGCTCCCGAAGGACTAAATGTTGGTCCTTGCAGTTGCTCCCCGAGGACTATATGTTGGTCCTTGCAGTTGATCCCCGAGGACTAAATGGTGGTCCTTGCAGTTGCTCCCCGAGGACTAAATGTTGGTCCTTGCAGTTACTCTCCGAGGACTAAATGTTGGTCCTTGCAGTTACTCCCCAGGGGATCAACAGTTTAGTCCTCCATTTCTGTAGTTACTCCTTATGGGGTTAATTTTTTGCCTCGAACATGCTTTTCAGAGGCCCAAGACATGAGCAAAGCTGCTTGGGTTGGGATTAATTTTTTTTATCTCAAACATGCTTTTAAGAAACAGAACAAGAGCTGCTTGGTCAAGCGCTGCTTGGGTGCTTGTAACACAAAGTATGGACAATTGAAACAACAGAACACTTTATTTTCTTTTACTGCAGCAACGTGTGTGCCACACGCACAAGCGGAGTTGGCCGCACACCGCTATTAATGCCGACCATGCGGCATATTAGGTCGAATGTTTTTTGCGCTTTTGGTGAAAAAACAATGTCAAATGCCCAGTACAGGGCAATTTGCGTTGCCAGGGCAGGGACAAGGCCATCTTCATCAATCTTTATCGATTCCAGCTCCACATAGAGGGCTCTTGCTTCCAGGAGGCTAGTGCCCTCATACGTAATGGTCGGGACATGATGCAACGCATCCGGGTGCTGCAAAAAAAATTATGGGGTTCTAAGAGTCAAAGCCAAGATATGATTATGAGGCATGCCGTAGATGAGTGGTTTATGCAACAGGTCTATTATCAGCATGCAAGTTGCAGATAATCTTACGTAGGGGGAAATAAAAGCCTCCATCCTCTCCTTGACGAGGCTTGAAAGGACACAAACTGAAGCTGTAGGCTTCAGGTCTGAAATGAAAAGTTTTCACAAATTAGGCATGAGCATCCTACACCCCTGATTGCAAGACCGCATAGAGGAACACAAGCATTGAAAGACAATTTACATTGCAATTACAGTGGAACCCCGATTATAAGACTATAAGAGGGGACCACGCAAAACTGCTGTTTATTCTGGGCATAGTATAATCAAAACTGACAATATAGGCTGTGACGCTGTCTTCCTCAAAAAATGAGTACAGACCGCCTGAATAAGCCTGCAGCACGAACCTACACTGCTTGCAAGGAAGGTAGAGTAAATTATTCAAAAATTACGGTATTGATTCGATTGCAACACGAGTGTACTTTTTCATAATTTTCGTTGCTTGAACTAGACCCTTGTGTTACATTCGAATAACAACAAAATTGACCATTTTAAAACAAATATCCTAAATCCCACGATTTGTTGCATTATGTGGGAAACCTGTAACCTTACGGCTCGATCCAATCCATAGACAAGTCGACCGAAGTCAAAACTTGTTTTTGGTTGGAATCGACGCTGTTTTCGCTGTGCTTGTGACTGATTACGGTGCTGCAATACCCTACGGCCTTTTGTGGTTCGACTCCGTTCATTCGTGGCGTTATGGTGACGCAGTATATTTAGTATTACTGTCGCTTCGAGAGACGAGCAATTTTGATGGCCGGAGGAACTGGGAAAGTCCGCTGTAGCTCAGTGTCTAGACGTCAACGAGTCAACGATTTGCGGATGGCGGGAACAGCGGCAGGCCCACCTTAAATGCGAGGCCAGTCGGGAAGGCTCTGTGCAACTTGAAGTGGCCTGGTACTGACCCCAAATGAAATGACTGTGCGGTCTTTTAAGAAGTAATTAAATCTCAAACAAGCTCGACGGCATGGAAGATGATTCTCGGGCTATCACTTTTGGAGATAGTTTCACTTTCACGAGACTTGCTTATCCCTGCATCGAACCCCTCGAAGTATACAGCCAATAGCTCTCTTGGCGTTGATATCGAGCTTCGGACAGCTCCAGAAACACTTGTCGGAGATGCTTTCAGAGCCGAGTCACGCGAAATTTCTCAAAAGTGAAACTAAGTACGAAAGTGATCGCCCGAAAGACCACCCAAGGAAAACTCCGTCTCCTCTTCAGGCAACCATGATGCGTGAATAGATAGTTTCCAAATTGCGATTTCTTGAATAAAGGTACTATTTCTTTTTCTGTTCATCTTGTGTCACATTAGCGGTTTTATTATTTTTTTATTTCACGTGACTGGAAAGTCACCCCTCGCGTTACATTCGGTTTTGCACAAGTATTACCAGCCGTCCTTGTTTGAATCTTGCGCAGTATATTTGTTTTCCTCAAAGTATGAACTAACTTGCCCAGCAACAAGTTTTATTGAATTACCAGGCTGCTGCAGCGTGCTTACATGGAAGCCTGCGTCTGCTTAGAACAGTTATTTTTTCTTGGACAATACCAGAGAGGCATCGTACCATACGTGTCGGCGTAAAATTGTGTTGTATAATCGAGGTTTTAGTACATTTTGCTGGGACCAAATCAATTAGTCGTAAAAGCTGGGTAGATAATCGAGGTTCCACTGTATAAGGTAATAATACATTGGCCAGTCATGGCTTCCTTCAAGTTGATTAATTTGCTCTCGAGCTGTAAACAGCTAGCCTCCTGGTTAGCTCAGTTGGTAGAGCAACTGCAGCGGTAAGCCAGTGGTCCCAGGATCAAATCCCTGACAAGGACAAATTTTTCTCCAACTTTGAAGCATAATTCAAACAGGCAATCAAAACACAAAAACTAGGAAAACTTGGCTTCAGAATAGAAAACTCGGAGGTGATCAATACACACACAAGTAGGAAAACCTGGCCTTTAGAATAGAAAATTCAGCCTTGTACCTTTCTTTCGCAGCTTTGATTGCGTACAATGGTACTAATAATTCACCTTTCCCTGACCAACTAGCTATGACATGTTGAGTGCTCAGTGTGCAATTGCATGCAGGGTGACTTTTTAAACTAGTTTTCTTCACTGCTAAGCCACAAAGCACAAATCCAAAAGAGCCTGGTACAAGCTTGGAAGCACCACATTGGCTGGTGGTGCTTCATTTTCTTTTCACAAGTGTGCAGTGTAATTCTTATTCCATCATTTTTAACCTAGTTGGATGTGCACTGAAAACTCAATTTGCAAACACATGTAATTGCAAGCAGCAATACAAGTTTCCAGTCCACTTTTGGTTCACAGCTCTTGCACTGAGCTGCCTTGATGTCTGCTAGTTTCGTCATGACAAGAATAAGAATGCACTTTCAGGAGCTTCAGCAAAGTTGCTCTCGAGAACTGCAATTAAGTTCCCCGTTTATCATTTCATCCAGCACTGTTTACAGAACTGGAGTTGTCACTCAGCAATAGCACACAGGCAGTCATGGGTACAGTTTGCTCGCAACGTATGTGCTGTAAGCATTTTTTTTGCGATGTCGAGTGCAGAAGAAATTGATGATGCGACAAAGCCGGCTCGGTATTGGTGGATGGCCCTGTTTGCAAGGTTTTTTTGTCGCTCTCCCCCTTTGAGTATCTTCCAGTATTTATTCCACTGACAAGGGAATAAATTGATAGTTGCAAGTAGCACTCTGTCGTGTGTGTTTCTTTTCTGTGTCTCGTCAAAATGTTGCGCATTCCAACCTCTATTATGAGATGTTCACAACTACGATTGTACGTGTGCGACACTACACATTAAACTGGTACTCTAAGAATGTAAACTGAAGAACAGTGATGCACTAATTTGCCACTAAGAAATGCTCACATCCCATGCAACAAAAGTACCTTTGTGGAGAGGCTGTGCGGCACTCATTGCCTCATCAAGGGAGGCAAAGAAATGCTCCAGGTGGCGCTTCTTCTTGGCCACCTCAATAATTTTGGTGGAAGCCATTGAGAGCACATCTTGCAGTGTTCCCAACAAGCAATTCCTGTTTGTGAGTGAAACTCACTTTGAACCTTTGGATAGTTTGGAGTGCAAAAAAGAGACATCAACATTAGCTTCCTACAAATATACTAACCAGTACTGCTGCAGTAAACACCAAAAGCAAGTAATTTATGGTTTTCCAAATTTCTCGGTTTTTCAATCCAATTTTCATTTTCCAACAGTAACATATACATGTGCATGAAACGATTTCATTTTTCCAATCGCATAATACCAGGGTGAACAATGGTGGTTAAAGCAGAGAAAGACACTCCGGGACATTAGGAAGCCAGCCTTGCATTACAGCAAAATCATTCATAAATCTATATTCAGAACAGGGAAAAAATTGCCCCAAGGAAATTAGGAAGCAAATATTCATGCACTACACTACTTAATAGTTTTAATTTTTCGATGTACAAGGTCTATCCGGAAGACGTGAATTTTGTACATATACGTTGCTTGTACTTCCCAACAAACCAGTTGGCTTTGTTGCATTCATAGTAGTCCCATTCTGAGTCGATGAAATAAATATTTTGGATTGCTGTACAGCTCAGCCAGCGAATACTTCCCGATGGCATCAGTGGATTGGAAACAGCACCCTCCCAAAGTGGATTTGAGTGTTGATAACAGAAAGTCTGTGTGTGGCATAGAGTGTATACTATAGCATCGCTCTAAGCATACTGCATGCTTTTTAAAGTGACAACCTAAACTCGCCGCTCTTCTCCGTCACCTCTTTGTGCGAGACCGCTTCAAGTGCATGCCACTTGCAGAAACGAAAGCAGCTCACCATCGCCACGTTGGCTCGACAAGATACATACAGTGTTCGTGCAAGGTCAGCTAGGAGTGACGCTGGCATGGAAAAACCTCCCTGCATAGCTGCTCCCACAGTTTTCTACGATAAATGGATACTCTCAGAAAACGCTGGTGCAGGTCTGCTGGCATGTGATGGCATGAGCTAGTAGGCGACACGCTGCACACAAATTGCTCCCGATATGTGGCACCACATCGTATCACATGTCTGTAAAATGGCGCCAGTTTTAGCTGAGTACCCTATCCTTGTACAGACACGTGCGCATGCATCGGAAAAAGCAGGACGAGTCATCTGCTCTGCCGACCATGCCTGCAGCTGCTTTCTCTGTCAAAGTTACGAAATGCTCCTTGGTATCAACATCGTGGTTCATCGCCTTTGCGTGCTAGTGAACAATCATGCAAAAGAGAATTTCTTTCCGTGCTTTGGAAAAAGACATTGCATATTCTAGGCAATCTGTGCTGTGGCATTGCATTTATCTAGTTGTTGGTAGTGGTGATGCACTTCACAAGAGGCTAATTGGTACTTGGCATAGTACCGTTCAGCATGTAATGCCGTGTTGCCACCACTACCAGTTACATATTACTGAGGTTTCACTGTATTTTGTTCTTCGTAGATCTCCTAGAACTCGGCAACTATAAGAGAAACATTAAATTTATTTAGTTTTGAAATCAGCATCACAATCTCTACAAAGAAGCAAACTTGCAAAGTCCTAGGTAAAAAATAAATAATTTTCCAGCCGCATCTCCCCTTAAGAGTAAAATTTACCATAGTGGCCAGCATCAATGCTGGGTACTTCTCTGTGACCTGCTCCACAGAAGGTATTTCTTTCGAAATCCATGCACGTCGTGCTGCAAACGTCCTAGACATGCTGTCACTTATATATGCTTTGTCTGGCCTCGCCTTCCTCATCTCCTTCTGCATGCCAGATATATGTGCCGCAATACTTTCTGGGTCCTCTGCATCACAGAGATCAGTAGCCTGAAAAAAAAACATTGTTAGATTCTGTACAAGCAAATGCACCTAGCATAAGCTCATCTGATGCCTGTATTCATACCACGTAAGGCCTTGTAACTATTTTCTGAACATCCTCAGAAATGGTAGGCTTGCATGGCCTCTTGGCTGCCACAGGAGTTGCTTCTCCAGCTTCTTGCCTCATCTTTCTGCGTTCATACTTTGCCCTAAACCTAAGGGCCTCTCGCCAGGAATCCTGCAGAGCATGAAACATTTACCAAAGCTCAGCTCATTGTGCTGCTTAAGCTGGCCACAACAGCCCTTAGATAATCAATGCAGCCGGCAAGCACAGCATAGAACTATACCTGCAGGCAGCTGTCCTGCTAGCACAGTGACCTGCATTCTTTCCCTATACATGAAGCAAGAACAAAGAAAGCACAGCCTCATTCGTATCAAATTCGGTATGCAAAGATACCTTTCTCCTATTTATAACCATCAGCTGAGGCACTAGGGTGCCACTATAATCTAACAATGCCAATGGTTGCATGCCGAAACATGCTTCCATGGATAACGGCAGGGTTTTCAAGACTATTTACCTTAATGATATGACAATGAAAAAATCTTAACTGGTTCATTTCACATATGGTTCGCTAAATATATGTGAGAAAGTTAGTTATAAATATCGTTTGTTTGCAATAATAGCAGCTGCTTACATGTCCAGTTCCCGTTGAGTCCTTTAAGTTCTCGTAGGCATTCACCAGGGCGCTAGCAGCAACATCATACAGCTTTCCAGGGTACCTTGCAACAAAGCAATGTTGGGAAAGACATTTTTTATTCACCATGTTAAAATCTGAGCATAAGCAACCATTTCTGTTCTTAAAGACATGCAAACAAATAATACCCTTTCACTTTAATAGACCAAAAGGGGGAGGGGAAGGTGAACTAGCAGGTAACTGGCAATTACGGGATGATTAAAGGAGGCAAGCTCACTGACCAAAGCGAAGCAACCTTCATTCCTAGTGTTTATTTCCTTTTTTTATCGCCCCATTACTGCAGTCTAAACAACACAATATGACCATTATCACTCAATGACATTCTGGAAACAAGACGAAAAAATAAATGTTGCAAGACATTACACCAAGCTAAAAGTAGGTGAATTGTTTTTCTGGCATTCAATCACAAAAATTCCTGTTTCTTTATTGTGAAAATTCACTACATACATGGCACATCAAACAACACGCATATGAAAATTGTTGCATTTTGCAAGGCACAATATGCTGCATTTCAGCCTGCCAAATAAATTAAGTTCGGTAAAAATAGCATTAGGCCAAGTTAAATATCTCCAGGTAAAAAGCCGCAATTGTAGCTCATGACCTACCACGGTGTTCTGTGAAACACAATTGAATCCCATGCAACACTATACCACAGACAAGCATGTTCTCTGCTAAAAACACTAAATGACTAAGAAAGTAACTGCACTCACCTTCTTATGTAAACATTGACCACAAAGCGGTAACTAATAAATGAATTGACTCCAGTTACTTTGTTCAATCACAGCAGTAACATTGTTTTTTGCGCAGCTAAGTGGCCCACAGAACATTTGTACGAATCAATCTAATTATTACGCTTTGATGCAGCTCAAAAAGGTGAACTGAAATTGAATAGCATACTTGCGAACTGCCAACCTCACAACATGAAAATTCGCGCGAGGGAGGGGGGAGGGAATCAAAAAAGTTTTCACCCCCCCCCCTTCCCAAAAAATAAAAATTTGCCGCTGTGTGAAACGGCGCATGTGGTCCATACTTGTCACGGCTCCGCGAATTGACAAAGCACAGAAACTCAGTCGTGTATGATCTCAGAAATATTTGCAAGTACCGTATTTTTCAATGTATAAGACGCGGTGTTCTTATGAATTTTTCGTCGGTGCGACATATGAACGTTTTTTTTTTTCGGAAAACGTGCCGTCAAAACCAGATTTGATGTTATGGCCATGCGAAGCGCGCTGGTTGACTTAACTACTCCGGCTTCTGTGCGCTAGGTGCCGGGTTCTTTGCGGGATGAGTTCCCGAGCGCAGTGCGAGAAGGACGGAGCAGCAACGCAAGCGGCGGCAGGACGACCGCGAGTCGACCGACCCCGATGTTGTCGCATCTGCAGATCGCTATCAAGATACAGTACGCGCCGCTGTGCAAACTACGCAGTTGCTACCCGAGTACAAGCCCCCCCCCCCCCCTTAACTTCCGCGCTAGCACGTCTTCCCGCTTTCCTCCCTTGTGCGCGATTCGGCTCACAGTCGCAGGCTTTCACTCGCACATACAGCATATGGGGCGCGGGGACGATGTTATCGCCCTTGGACTTTATACGGAACATCGCGGCAGCTACGACGGCAGAAATGCGGCTGGAGTAACCATATATCCCACTCATGCGCTTGCGCATGACCAGCGTTCACCGAGTGAAACGTCACTAATTTTTTTCTTAATGGCTTACCGAACGAACAGCTGCGTCTTATACACCGGTGCGACTTATATACGTCTTTTTCCGGGAAAAACTGCCGTTCTGAGAGGGGTGCGTCTTATACAAAGGTGCGAGTTATAGACCGGAAGATACGGTACTTATTCTTGGCTTTTGAAAGTGCCATCCATCGTTCCAACTAAGCTCAGTGAAACAAAGAGTAGTTCGGCATTCGCACTTCACTCGACAACCTGACAAAGCCAACTGAAGCCAAGCGCAGCTCACGGTCATATAACGACTGGATTGCTAAAAATGCTTGACTAAGCGTGAGACTAGCCAATCCGGAAAATCCAATATGGCATCGCCCGTCGGCTGGTCGCGTTCGTGGTCGTGCCGGCGGCCACTACCACAAATCACAGTGTATCCTGGTGACGAACTGCTCCGGCGCCGCTTTTCCCCATGGTTATATTACAGGCCGTAAAAAAAAGTGGCGGCCACTTTTCGGGAGATTTGAGGTCGCGTTCGTACAATCGGGAGATGCGAGAAAAATTTGGGAGGCTCCCTGAGAATTCGGGAGAGTTGGCAGGTATGGAATAGACATCCAATATTTACAACTAAGCATGTTATTGACTAGTTATACACTGGCTTGCAGAAATGACATTCCATGCTCTTTCATGAACAGGGTGCAGCATTATGAAAGCCACAGCCTTCGGCAACAAATAAGTGCAAGCTTGAAAACTAATCGGAAGATCAATGGTATCCTGACCAAATGACTAGTTTTTGAGGACATGCCTGTTCACGCCCTTTGACTGTCTAAGGGTCCAGCTTTTGTAATGCTGCAAACAGTTAGCAAAACACTGATTGGGCCTTAGCCGAGAGAAGCAGAAATTAATGAAACTGATTTACACACCACGCATCATGTAAAAAAATCAAGTTCTCAACTGTGTCAGCACACTGCAAAAGACAAAACACTGAGAATGTTACTTATGCCCATGCCACAATATCACATGTGCAGGCACTGCATAAAAATTATTTTTAGTATGCTGCATGAGAAATGTTAGCATGTAGCGCCAGCAATCGACGCAATTGCCCTAGGAAAGAAGACGAGGTCAGGCGATGCCACGTATGGTGCGGGAGCTTAGTTGGCTGGGAACGGAAGAAATAAAAATCTGTTGAGTTCGAGTTGCGGTGCTGGTACAGTCTCGTCTCTCTCTCATGTGCTCTACAAACATAACTGACAAGACGAAGTTTGGAAGGCAGCACAATACAAATATGTTGGCAGGTGTACAGGGAGTCACTAGTTTCCTTTGCAGCAAGTCTGTACACACATAAAGGCACAGCCTTTTCCCTGCAATTGTGAGCTCCAGGACAGCTGCATGTGCAACTGATAGTCCCAAAGCATGCACTGAGGCCTTAAATATTCACTACACACCAATACTGAGAACATTAAGCAACATTACTAAACAACAAGCAGTAAGTGCCATCAAAGGGATGCGCATGAAATGTAATAAACATGCTAACGTCATGCTTAGGAGGCTTACATTGTGTATGAGCAGAGGTCACGGAAAAGCCATTGCACTACTTGATTTCTGTTCCTGAAATGCTTCCCAGGCTCATGATTTTCCATGCTCATCTTCAGGGTTAATGGTCGGATTCGGCAGCGTGTAGACCGTGCGTGCAGGCATTTGTTGCTGCGTCTCTGGCACCACCTCGACATCAAGGACGTCAACAATCCTAAAATACAGGAAAAATAAACAAGAGTTCAAAATTTTGCAGATTTCCAACAATGCTTTTAATTCAGATGCTCTTAGGAGAGCCAGGAAAGCGTTCACTTTGGTCGCTAGCCCGTGGTTCATGTCATGCAACAAGCATTTGCTTTGCTTTTTCACCCTGCTGCACCTTTCTCCTGTGCTGGTTTCTTTGTACATGCTTCCCCTGCCTTTGTCTGCCTCCCAGCAGGCATGAACATTACGACATGCTTCTCATCATTACAGTAGACTCAGAGTAATTCAAACTTGGGATGTTTTGTACTCTCAGTTCAAACTAATTTGGAATTTTTGGTTGGCCCGCTATGTTTTCAATGTATTTAAATGCCACTTCATTCGAACTGCACCATTGCGTTAATTCATACTTTTGCTTGTTTGTACTGGCAAAATTAGATGCCTTTGCCACACCCAGTTGAACATTTACGATCATACATCTTTAAAACAGCAAAAATAAAGCCAATGGTCTGCGTGAACTTAATTGATATGACTTTCACCACATCGCTGAGACACGCAAGTTCGTCATCACCTTGGAAGACTAAGAAAGAACTTGCTGCCCTTGCTGGAATATAAAACTTTGCTTTGAAGTCATATGCTGCAAGAAAGCAGTCAACTATTCCCGATCAAAAGGATTTTTCTTGCCATGTAAGCTAATATGCTGCCCTGAGTCATATTTATGCTTGCATCTGATAATTCATACTTCTGTTAATGCAAAGTCTGAGGTCCCCTTGAGTTTGAATTATCTATAGTCTACAGTAATATGAAATGTGACAATGAATGGTGGGTGAGGACAAAAGTTCTGCAGCAAGCAGCATCAATACTCACGTGATGGGTGCTCTTCACAAGAGGTCTGTTGCCAATAAAGCAGGATTGTGGCACCAAGTCTGTGTCATCTCAACTGGGCAGTATCCATGCAAAAATTACATATATTTGTGGCACTTGATGCTACTGCTAGTTTAATTCCACCTTTTTAATATTTATGCACTGAGTAATTTTGCAATGAGCTTTTTTTTCACCATTCGGAATTGCTAAACACTATCCCGTGTGCGACCAACATTGCGTGGCATTTGCTGTTGTTAAAGCAAATCTTTGGCTCACATGCATAGCAGCTGTGCATCCTATTGTCCTATAATACATTGCTGCTGTGCCCTCTAACACAAACATACCCCATTTCTATATTTCTATACAATACATGGAAGCTCATCGAAGCAGTGGTTTTAGTCAAATAATACAATCATGTCACAGTGTGCCAGGACATGCAGCTTTTTTTCCATTACTCGGTCATTTAACGACAATACAACCTCGCCACTTGACAGATTTTTGCACAGAGGCAGCCTAGCTGTGGGCCTTCAAAACATGAATAATAGGACTATGTCACAAGAAGACGGGAAAATGGACACAGGAATTGGTGGCAAAATGAGCATGTTTCTCTTATCCCTCCTTAGTGTCACCCAATTATAAACATACATTTTTGGCTGTACACCACGGTAAGGTACTTGTGAGCAAAGTTAGAACTTCATATTTAGCATAAGCATTCAGCTCACAGCTCAGATACCGAAGACGACCAACATCATGTAACCACCAAGTTGAACACAACTGACAAGAGCAATAGCGAGGCAGAAACGCACATAAGGAAGTGGAAGACAGCTCATGCATGTGCAGTTCAGATGGCTACTCTTAAGTGCTGCTACCCAATAGACGTGCCAAGAAGCTCCTTATTACTATGGGCTTAAGGAACCCACCTTGTCAGAGTCCGGGCCCCTTTGTTATTTGGTTGTCATGTTTTAGTATGCTCTGACACTGAATACTGCATCTTTGAGTCGTGCTAAATTATAGAAGACCTCATTTTCACAGCCCTTTGTTGTACCCTGCAAAGGGCACGACATACGTTTTCGTAGATTAAAGCGGCCGAGTTTGGACCAGATTATGAGCTTTTGCCATACATCAAGTGGCTAATAGAGCCACTAAAGAAAGCATTTCTGCAGACAATCACATCTGCTATTTCTTTTACAGGTTTGCTAGCTGCTTGAGGGCAGTGTTACCCATCTTGCACTTCAAGAAAATAAGAGGGGCCAAAACAGGTAGGCAGCACATTCAGGAACATAGGCAGCTTCCTCTCCGTGCAAGGGCCACAGATAAAGCATAGCGGGCAGCATGCAGCCAAGCTTTGCCGCTGCAAAGGGAGATGTATTGTGCTCCAAACACCTTGCACCTTTGATATAACTGGTACAAAGACTGCCAGAAATGGTTCTTACTTCACAGAAATACCTGTGATTAGAATAAAATATGGCCTGAAAACTTGTCACGAAGTGCATTTTTATGTGCTGGTTTGTTACTGCTGAATACAAGTCCAGCTTAATGAATACCTGCAAGCACAAGCAATGCATTCGCAAAAGCTGCTGCAAAGCATACATATTCTTTTACAGAGACAACACAACGAGAGTACAAACATTTCTGATACTGGCAATCTTTGTAATAGCATAGCACTTCAATGTTTTGAAACAGTAAAGAGGTGCACGAAGGAACCCGAGAGCCGATTCACAAAGCTTTCGTATGCAAGAATTTGTAAAAGTGATGATTGGTCAGCATCCCAAGGGTCCGGTCCACCCATGAAACAGGATGCAAAAACCAGGGTGCTGGCCAGTAATGAAGCGCTGTTATGAAGGCTTGCACATGGAGAGCTTTGTGCATCTAAGTCCACTCATTTGTGCTAGCCAAAACAAGTCAAAGAGTACGAGATGCTGTTAGTAGAACCAACATTAACAGAGCTTCCAAGTTGCCTTTTCAGAACCCACAGCACATACTCCAATGAAAGCAGGGAGAATTTATTACAGCAATGACAACAGCAAAGGCACACAGGACATGTCACTTGGTCAGTGCCACCATAGCTATCATTCAAGATACATTTACTGGTTGGCGCGTACAGCTGCACTTCGTTCCAAAAATCAATGCTCCGATATACATATAACATACATATGCACAAAATCTGCACTTACCGAAATTCACTTGCTTCTTTTATTTTCAGTTTAGCTTTATGGGGGACAACAAAATCATTTGTCGTGTCCACAAACATTCCAAAATCTTCATCAAAGACCTGCCAAGGGAAATTACATTCATCAAATATTGTTTGAACCTGTTGCAGTAAAATCTGTTTAAAATGCAGCCAAGCATATTTATGCACAAAACCGTGGTGCAGCTCAACCGGCCATATCACGGTTAGTAAAACGAGGCATTGCTTTGTTTTTATTTATTACTATTAAGGTAAAAATGTGGTTTAAGCGGCTAAGCTTCAGCAATGCTGCACTGACCATATACGTTCTTTGACGCAGCATAATAAGGACCGCAACCACATCATCATATAGCACTTGTGTCTAGTTTGGACAAATTTCATTCAATTAGAGAAAAGGAAATTGTGAAAGCTTTCTGTTCCCAACATCCTGTCCACAATGCCAATATCTCCTGTTTCCAAATGCAGTTTTGTCAAATTATATATGAGCATGACACGCAGCGTAGCGCTGAAGCAGGACAATGGCTCGGCACCGCGGACCTCGCCACGCAGCCGATATTAACGTTACATAAAGCTAATGAGGGGCAACTACCGGCATCAAGGTAGCAACAACACCGTCCCGATGTAGTCTGAACATGCCGGCCTATACGTAGCAATAGGCAGCAAAAGTGCGGTCGCACTTTGTGATAGGCGGCAACAAGCAAAGCCGGCGGCAACAATAACGGTAAATTTTGAGCGATACAGCTCGAATTTCATACGGCGAATAAGCAAGAGTAAAACATCTCTCTTTCGATAGCGCAAAAGCGCACAACGGTGTCTTGAAAAGCGCAACGCTTAGCACGCTACTCGCGAAATTAACACTTCATACATGCAATGAATTGAAAGAGATAATTGGTCGTGCTAGCAATGCTAGTCTTTAACTACCTGTCGTTTACAAGCAGTAAATATAGTAGAAAATGCAACGCTGCAGCTCGTGATTACTCACCTGCAAGCTCAGGGAGGCGCAGTCTTGTCCGGCGAGAACATCGGTCTTCTGCAGGTAGCTGAATAGCTCGTGTTTTTTCCACTCGCCAGTGAAATTCACCACTGTATTGAGCTCTCGAAATGTCACCAGACATTTAAACGCCATGTCGAGAAACAGAGGCGCAAAGCGAAACGCACGTGGGCGAAAAGTTGCAAACGCACGTGGGCGAAAAGTAAAGAAACGCACGCGCAAAACGTAGAATAAAGAACGAACAAAGAACCAACGTGCGAAATGCCACTCGTAGCACTCGAAGCCTGAGTACAGCTAGTGCGAGCGCAAACAAAACCTATATAGCGGCAGCGAGAAAACGTCGAGGGATGGCAGCACAGGCGTTAACGCTAAGTTATTAGTGTGTTCGCTTACGGCCCTCAAGAAAATATTGCTCATACTGGCTCATCTTACTTTAAGAACAAACCACGTTTATAAAAACGTGCTATACTACGTCAATATTTAAGTTTAGTGAATTATTCAATATTTATTATAAAGCACATCGCATGCTTTGCTCACGCTGCGCATATGTATGTCGAGAAGTTGCGCGCGCGGCAGCGTCTACACGTATTCTACACTGAAGTGTAGCAAGCAGTGTTCGCATCACGGAAGGCATGTTTTTCCGGTGACTTGCTCCAGTGTGTGAAAGCTGTCTTTAACGCAAGAAGTTAAAAGCGCGTGTTGTGGCATCTGTAGCCGCGGACTTTGTGTTCCGGGTCGCTGCACTGGACGTGGTCAGCCAGCGCTGCTTTTGTTTTCAAGAAGAGGACTGCTTCTGTTCACGCGTGTGCCGTGTAATGGAAGTGAGATACTGCCCTCGATGCCCGTTCTTCTCGTCGCAGTTCACCAAGGTGATTAACCACATTGGTGTGGTTCACAGTGCGGAGGCCAACTTCAGTGTTTTTTGTGGCATCGGCGGCTGCGCTAATACGTACGCAAACTTTTCATCGTACAGATCGCATTTGTACCGCCGTCACAGAACCTTACTGGAAGATACTGGCAGCAGTTTGCAGCACCGTTCCCACGGAGATGCAAGCAATGCAGACCACTCGGATCAAATGGACAGTGAATGTTTTCTCCAGGAAACGGACCCCGAGCCCATGGAGCCAGAAAGCTGTGGCATCCAAGACGAATTACCTAACGATTCTCCCCATACACGAACGGCAAATCGAAACGCTGACTTTCAATGCTTTCTGGAAGAAGCGAAGACTGCAATATGGAAGTTCTTTTTCAATGCTACTGAGCTCCATAACTTGTCCCACGCGGCTGTTGAAAAATTGTTTTCCGAACTGCAGCTGGTTTTTGAGCTCGTAATGAAAGCATATGCTAATGAAATAGCACATGCTGTGAGGGCATCGGGAGCAGCTCGGGAACTTGACCTCCTGCTGCGTTGCTCGTTCGTGCCCGAGCTCTTTAAAGGGCTCGACAAGAAACGTGCCAGGGACAAGTATGCCAAAGAGACATTTCCTTTTGTTGCACCGGAGGAGCAAGTCTTAAGCCAGGGGGGCATGTATCATTATGGGCCGTTGCCAAAGCTACTTCATGTGCTCTGCAATATACCAGACATTGTGGCTCATTTGAATACACCGAAGCCTAGGGACCATGCGCCGAGTGTTTACAGAGATTGCACAGATGGCATGCTGTACAGAGAGCACCTTCGGTCTCTGATACCAGAAAATTGTGCTTACACGATAATTATTTTGTTTTATACTGATGAGATTGAGGTAGTCAATCCACTGGGGGCCAAACGAGGAACCCATAAGCTTCTGGCCGTTTACTGCTGCCTGCTCAACCTCCATGCCAAGTACAGGTCGAAGCTGCAGAGCATATATATGGTAATGCTTGTGCGCTATGTACATGTAAAGACCTATGGTCTCGCAACCGTGCTGCAGCCGCTGTTGACAGACCTTAACCACCTGTACGACAAAGGCCTCACTTTTGACTTGAATGGTGTCATGACAAATGCCCAAGTGCTATTGTATGGCTTTTGTGGTGACAACCTGTCAATGCACCGTCTAGGAGGCTTTTCATGCTGCTTCAGTACTGGCCGTGTATGCAGGTTCTGCATGGTGTCCACGAATCGGTTATCACTTCAGACAAGCGAAAGCATGTGTAAACTACGCACCAGAGAAAGGCATAAACTTCATCTTCAGGCAATTGCTGTGAATAGTGCCACAAACAAACGCCTGTACGGTGAGAACGAGGCATCTGCTCTCCTCCAGTTGCCTTATGTTGATGTCACCCGCCAGCTGCCACCTGACCTCATGCATGATGTTTTAGAGGGAGGAGCAGAGTGTGTTCTGCGCCGCGTTTTGAACTCTATGTTATCTGCTGCCTTACTGTCCAGGAGAGACGTAGACGCAGTATGCAACTTGAGTATGGTCCAAACGATGCAAAAAACAAGCAGTTGAAATCAATGCGACATTTCTGACCAGTAACGCTTGTTTGAAAGGAACAGCGTCAAGCAAGTGGTGCCTATTAAGGTTCCTTCCATTAATTCTGGGGGATAGGATCCCAGAAGGAAATAAGGACTGGGAGCTGCTTTTGCAGTATAGAGAAATTGTGGACATTGTATTTGCACCAGAGATTCCTGCCGAGCGGCTAGCATACCTTGATGTGCTTGTGCAGTCATTTTTAACAGACTTTGCTGAGCGATACGGCCCCAGCACTGTTACACCTAAGTTGCACTACATGGTGCACTATGGACGGTTTGCGCGCGAGGTAGGCCCGTTGAAGAACTTCTGGGCAATGCGCTTCGAAGCGAAGCACCAGTACTTCAAAAAGATGGCAGCCTGCATAAAAAACTTCAAGAACTTGACCTTCACGCTCGCGAAAAGGCATCAGTTAAAACTGAGCTATGAGCTACACAGTTGTCAACTCTATGAAGGGCTGAGAACAGCACAAAGCAGGCCTGCTGACTGGGGCATGCTCCCAGAATGTGCCAAACAAGGTTGCCAAAAACAGTTCATGAGGTACAACATGCGACCACTTGATCGACGCAAATACAGATGTGGAAGTGTTTGGTGTCACATGATGGGGAGTTTCCAGAATTTTATGAAATTCAATCTCTTCTTGTTGCTAGTGGTGAGCTGTACATCCTCACAAGTACCCTGCTTATTGACCACTTTGATCGACACAGGTTTTGTTACTGTGTCAAGAGGTCTCAGGAAAAACAGCTACACAGAGCAACAGCAGAAAAGTTGTGAGTATTGCCTACTGGACTTGTACAAGAATGAGTTATTGTTCCAAAATGGGAGGTTTGGTGAGCAATATGAATGAGCAAATGCAAAGTGGCCGCTCTGCCTGTAGTGCACGATACACTGCAGAGAATAAACAGTTCTTAGAGCTATCTTATTATTGTCATAATATATTTTAGAGCGAAAGCCCTGCTACATCATGCCTCGCAAGGTCATTCATCATATCGCAATGATCTTAAGCCGCCGGAGCGCAGTGTGGCAGGTGTGACGTCACGCCACGTGATCTGCTGCGGAGAGGCGTCACAGCGGCACTCGCTCGGAGCCGGGGGCCACTGCAGAACCATTGTGGTTAGGCAAGGGTTTAACGGCTGCTTTTGCCTGTGCTTGTCGCTCAGG